>NC_047066.1:8680983-8980983 GCF_902459465.1 Asterias rubens | reverse complement strand
AACATAATATTCACTCCGGATTTTCGGCGATTTTTTTAAAACGTGGCACTTTCGAAATGAAATGTTTTGATGTTAATTTTATTTTATTCTTCTACATTTTTCATTCAGATTTTTTTAATTTTGAAGAACAACAAAGGTTTTCAAAATCACAGAGCAATGTTATCAGGAGAGTCGCGTAAATCCGTTAAATCAATTATTTTGTGACATTGTTTTACTTATTTATCAAACACTACAACACTTCACGAAGTAATAGTCCAAGAGAATCTTTCATTATCTTTAAACCTCGTAAGTTTAAAGGATTTGGGTACTTTTTCAAAATGTCCCCAGATTTACATTGATAGTGGAAAGCTTCCCTTCAAATATTACTAACTAAGGTTGTGTAGTTTTGGAGAAATGGGTAAAACAAGTCACAGAATAGTTTTGGTCTCATGAGACCAAAACTATTTTAGCATGTAAAATCCCCTTAACCAGTTATGATATTATACCAAAACCATAGCATAACTGGTTAATACTTTTTTACATGCTCATTTTTACTCATTTCTCAAAAACTACAGCACCTTAGTATATAAAATTTCAAGGGAAGCTTTCTACTATCATAATCTTCAAACTGTGTAAGTTTAATGTAAATCTGTGGACATGTTGTGTTGTGTGTGTTCTACAAAACAAAAGTCCCCGGACCCTTTAAACGTCTTCCAGCTTTTGAGTCGGAGGCAATGAAACATAATACGTTACTATTACTGACATGTAACGAGGTTCTTAATCGTTTTATCATGCCTGATTAACCAATAATAAATGCCAAGTTGAGCGGAACATTCCCCCTTCCCTGGGTACCCTTCACAATAAATGACTTTGTGGAAACTCTTCAACAGACACCGCAGAGATTAATGCGAAATATCATATCCTTTTGGGATAAGATTTATCATCATTTCAGTTTATTTAGTTATGTCACAGCATTAATTCTCAATTTACTTATGTTTGACTAGTCTTGCTGAAAACAATTATTTCACCATGAGCGGGATATTTCATCAAATGTTATTCAAGTAGGGTGAGCTTTGTGGAGGGAAACTATGGAAAACTATTGGAATACAAAATGTGAGAAACGTTTCATGCAGAAACGTTGTTCAGATTGAAATGTTTTTGAATCCCTCCACTAAAACCACTTTCCTGTGAAGGAAATTATTTCTCGAAATGTGAAATCAACAGCTGCATTTAGTTTTTTTTTTTGTTCCATCAACGAAGACGAGGCGATTGGCGCAGCCACTGCAAGTGATGGGGGACGTGCGCCCATAGCCTCATTTTGGGTAAGAATTGTGACGTTATGTATAAAATAATATTAAGAGAGGCGTATACTGTTCGTAACGTCAAGACCAAACCGGCTCATTTAAGAGCCAACTCTCACCCTAAGAGATTTACACATGTTTGTACCCGCAAGTTTAATATTTATTTATAGTTTCTCCTTATTTCTCCACACAATGCAAAGCTTCAAACAGTACTTGGTCACCAATTATAGGAGCAGTCACTAACAAACCAACATTGTAATACCTCAATACATGGTAGTTTGATTCTAAGGCATTTCCTCCGAAATTATGTTGTTTGTGTCATCCACATCCTTACTAGGCCCAGTCATTAATGTAAACACGTTCATAAGCATAGAAAATGATTTGAACTTTGATTTTAAAAATGACGAGTACTATCGAAGCTGTTTGCATGCTCGCTCCAGCAGTACTTATGAATTCTGCTTTTCTTTAACGATGACACGCACAAAAACGATTGTTGTGTGTTTACTGCTAGGCAAGAAAACTTCCTCTGGAGAACACAAAGGGTGTCCGTCCATCAGGGACTCCGTAGGGGAAATCTAATTAAAGCCCGGGGCGCTCTACAAAAAAAAGTAGTGTTCAGAAGTAGCAAACCTATCCTGATGCAGTTCGTGCTTTTAATGGGAACTGGTTTGTCATTAGGTAAGTTTTCTTCTGCTATGATTGTATATTATGTCATGTTTTTTAATTTTTTTTATGTTCTTTGTGAGGTTTTTTTAATAAAATTTTGTTATTGTAATTTTCTAGACAAATCGAGGTGCACTACAACTTACGATGGGACTGGTTTTTAACATCTTGAACATTGGCTGATTTAAAACATTCTGATAATTATCTTATCTTATCTTAAAGACACTGGACACTATTTGTAATTGACAAAGACTAGTCTTCACAGTTTGAAAGACAAAAACACCCTTGTCGCACCATGGTCACACGAAGTTGTGTGCTTTCAGACGCTTGATTTTGAGAACTTACATTCTAAATCTGAGGTCTCGAAATCAAATTCGTGGGAAATTGCTTCTTTCTCGAAAACTGCGTCACTTCAGAGGGAGCCGTTTCTCACAATGTTTTATAGTATCACCCTCTACCTATTACTCGTAATCAAGAAAGGTTGTATTTGAGTAGTTACCATTAGTGCCAAATGCCTTCAACTATACGGGGACAAAGGAGTGAACAAATTTATACTCCACACAGCCGGGAAGTGTACCACTGTTGATATATTCATTGCGATTCATATGTTTAATTATGGTGTGGGTTCGAGTCTCCCTTCGTCCTTCGGATGGGACGTAAAGCCGTTGGTCATGTGTGCTGTGTAACTCCCGTATAAGAATCCACTGCACTTTTTTTCCTGATTCGATCGGCAGCAATTTTGCGCCACATCTTCTTTAAATCAATAGCTCGTGCTATGTGAAAGGAGTAGGTCTCATAATTCAAACGTAGTTCAACAAACCTTGCAGGGAAATACTGTATGTTAAAGGCAGTGGACACTATTGGTAATTGTCAAAGACTAGCCTTCACAGTTGGTGCATAAAATAACGTACTTGTGAAAAGTTGAGCTCAATCGGTCATCAAAGTTTTGAGATAATAATTAAATAAAAAAACACCCATGTCATACGAAGTTGTGTGCGTTTAGATGGTTGATTTCGAGACCTCAAGTGCTAAATCTGAGGTCTCGCAATCAAATTCGTGAAAAATTACTTCTTTCTCGAAAACTATGGCACGTCAGAGGGAGCCGTTTCTCACAATGTTTTATACCATAAACATCTCCCCATTACTTGTCACAGAGTAAGGCTTTATGCTAATAATTATTTTGAGTAATTACCAATAGTGTCCACTGCCTTTAAAGCGCACTGAGCATCACTGAGTGATAAATATGCGCGCTATAATAGGAAGCCGCTGTTATATTATACAGTATATCTGCTACGTGCCGTTTCCTCTGCGTCAATATAGTTTTGGGAACACTATTAAAAACTGACCATTTTGACTCAATTATACAAGCCAGATCAAACTGGGGTTGAGAAGCTGTAGCGTACTATGACCTAGTTGGAGAGTTTGTGGAACACGATTAAAAACTGACCATTTTGACTCAATTATACAAGCCAGATCAAACCGGGGTTAAGAAGCTGTAGCATACTGAGACCCAGTTGAAGGTGTGTGTGGGGGGATTTTGTTGGGTTCGGCTTAGCTCACTTTATTTTTTTCTCAGCCTTGTCCATGCCTTTTATCAAATCGACCTTTTTCATTATTTGAACCTGCGGAGAGAAATAAAATAACAGTAATACTTATATTAGCAGTATTTGACTCCAATATTTGCCAACAAAGTCGTTGAAGTCAAGCATTCACAAAAAACCCACACTGAACGATTATTGTTATTATTTGTTGCTGTATTTTGGTTCCCGTTGATTTTGAAGATTGGCTTTATCACCAATTCAAATAAATTTTGATTCAAATTAATTTAGTTGCAAGCTGATGGGATGGGATAAGCTACAGCTAGCATGGTGTATATGGTTTAGATGGTTCAAGTTTATGTGTATAAGTTACGGTAGTAAAAGCGAGTAACAAAATTAATGAACGACCAATCTTTTTCCATTATTTGAAACAAATTGTATAGGCATTGGAAATAATTTCTTAAAACTCTCTAAGATAATGTTTTTGATTTGTTTTATTGTGGCAAATAATTATCGTTTACATCAAAATATGATACATAATAGCTTATATAAGAGCAAATCAGAGACAATTTAAAAGGCAACATCAGTAGTTTGTAGATAGTTCAAATCGTTGATAAAATTAAATTAACATCACACCAAAAATGATGGAGCACTTTCCATGCGTCAGGTTAACATTTTCTTCCCCAAAAGATTGCAACTTGTAAGTACCCAAAGTACAGCCAAAAGGTACACGAGTACAAAGTGATCCCCTTTTCGCTTTGTTTTATGTTACAAATCTAAACTTGCTTTTCCTGTTTAGTAAAGTTTAACAATGGTCTTTGAATACTATAAATAATTGTCCCCAAGTCTTATTACAAAAAAAGTACCACGTTGAAGTTTATGAAACACCGTGATAGTTTTTTTTTAAGTTGAGTTTGCAAATGTTTTTTCTTTCATAATTTTCTCGCAACTTCGATGACCATTTGAGCCCTAATTTTCACAAGCTTGTTATGTTATGCTTATGATGGGATCACCAAGTGAGAACTGGTTTTTGACAATATTCCCAAAGTGTACAGTGCCAAGGGGGAAATATAATGACCGTCTAAAGATGCCTCAAAAAGTGGGTGGTTTTTCTTCTACTTCGTGAACTATCACGGTCCGCCATTTTGTGGAGTCAAAACTTCGGTTTAAACGGCGGACCGTTTTAGTTCAAGGAACGAAAGAAAAACCACAACATTTCAAGGCACATTGGTGATGACCATTATGTTATACGGGTAAAGTATTTTCTTGGTTAGATAACATATTTATTTGGACGCTTATTATAGCACAAAGCGCAGAATCCAATACAACGTGTCCCTATGGATTGCACATGAAGTCATTGACCGCCATCTTTGATGAAACGTGCACGCGTCAAAGGCTATCATTGGCGTAGAGTTGTGGGCAGCTTGTACACGCGTCCACTTTTGGATTGTTTACAGTCAACTACGGCGGTCGTTTACGCTATATGCAATTTCGATAATATTAAACCAAACTTTGGAGTATGTTTTTGCTTTTTTATATTTTTAAACATTGTTGTTGTTGCTGTGCATACAGGGATGAAGACTAGATCAGAAACAATAGTCATGAATTTATGGAAAGAACAAACACAACAACTGCACTAGCGAGATCATAACAAGGTCTGGGTCATTTCACAAGATTAAGATGCACACAGCACAGCACAAAGCTCGATCCTGAACGTGCCGTGACATTTCAAAGCAAAAATTCAACCTCGTCAGCACAAAAACTCACGAGGTCGACCATTGTTATGAGCTAAAAAGCAGCTATGTCGTTGCAAATTGCATGCTCAGAACTACAATGTCCCTATTAGTGCAATTTGTATGGCTTTTGTTAAACTGCTTTTGCATATAATATTTAAGCTTTATGTGCCCGAGTTGCTTAAAGGAAAGGTACAAGTTTGGTAATTACTCAAAACAAATATTAACTTGAAAACTGACTTGGTAATGAGCATTTGAGAGCTGTTGATAGTCACAAACATTGTAGGAAACGACCCCTTCTGAAGTAACGTAGTTTTTGAGAAAGAGGTAATTTCTCACTAAAATAATAAAAGACTTCTCTTTCATTCCTATCTGAAAGCACACAAATTCGTCATACAAGGGTTTTTTGTTCTTTCATAATTTTCTCGCAACTTCGATGACCAATTGAGCCAAAATTTCCACAGGCTTGTTATGTAATGCTTACGATGGGATACAGCAAGTTAGAACACTGGTGGTCCTTGACATTTACTAAACGTGTACAGTGCCTTTAGGCAGAGCATTTTCCTTAACAACTGCTTAGCAGCGTTGATCAGAATACCATTAAAAAAATTACATGTGACATTGTAGTGTGGCTGGAAACGCTATCCTGGTAAGCACAATTATGTCGTGCTTACATTATACAAATATTGAGTGGCTCAGAGTGGAATGGGAGGAATATTATCGCAAGGTAAAATGTGGACTGTTCCATTTCACGAGGCGAAGCCGAGTGAAATGGAACAGTCCAAATTTGACCGAGCGGTAATATTCCTTCCATTCAACCAATTAAAGCCACTCAATATTTGTTTTATATAAATGACATATAGATGCTCTTCTCTACAGTCTTCCTAACAACCAGATCTCCAGACTTCAACGGCTCCAAAATACTGCTGCCCGCATTGTGACACTGTCTAGAAAATCCTGTTCTATCACCCCCATTCTGAAACAACTACACTGGCTCCCTATCTCTCAACGAATCATCTTCAAGCTGATGCTCATTGTCCACAAAGCTCTTAATGGCAAGGCTCCCCACTATATTTCTGAACTGCTTCAAGTTTACACTCCATCAAGGAATCTTCGATCAAGTTCTATGCTTCTCCTCATTGAACCCACGTCTCGACACTCATGGGGTGACAGGTCTTTTTCTTCAGCCGCGCCACGCATCTGGAACTCTCTACCACTTAATCTTCGATCTTAAAAATTCAAGTCTCTTCTCAAAACTTATCTTATGTCACAGGTTTTCAATGACTAATTTTGTTGTGTCTGTTTTTCTTTGTGTTGTGTTTTGTTTTTGTTTTGTTTTTGGTTTTACTGCGCCTTGAACACCCAGCAGGGTGGATATGTGCGCATTACAAGTCTTATTATTATTATTATTTATTATTATTATTATTCATTTGATGTATTTTAAAAGTATAAATCACACAAATTACTAACAACCAAAAATCATATAGCGCTGCGTAACGGCAACAATGCACAAACAGATCACAACCTTTTGCACAGGTGCTCCTTTGTTTCAGCAGCGGCGCGGCGGCGCTGTACTGCTCAAAACATTGGGAACAAGGATGATCCTATAACTGTTGCATGGGAAATGCTATTCCTCATGGGCGAAACGGTCTTTTTGATCGCCAGTGAGGATGGGAGTAATAGTGAATGTCACGAGAAGTAAGTTCCACCAATCAAATTACAAGGATCTGTATGTCAGTTATATAAAGTATATATTTTTTTTTCTTAAATATTAAGCAGCTCTGTAAAAAATGGACCTTGGTAAATGGTGCTTATTGATCAAGAGTGGTCACCAAAGGATTTGTTTTTGCAAAAATAAGCTTTCTTTTCATTCTTTTTTTTTATTTTGACTTTTTTCCCCTAAGCAATATATTTGTAGTGCCTTTATAGATCATTACGTATATGAAATTACCATTTTCAGATGCATATCAAAAGGCTTCAGCAGAGGTCATGCATTATTGAGTGAGTATTACCTTTAAAAAAAAATACATTACTTCAGAGGAAGCCGTTCCTCCCAATTTTTCTATCAACAGCTCCCCATCGCTCGTGACCATTTAAATTATTTTGACAACGATTATTTACCAACGTTCAGGGCCTTTAAGGACCCTTGGATCATAGCGGTTTATGAAATTGCACTTTAAGACACTGGACACTATTTGTTATTGTCAAAGACCAGTCTTCTCACTTGTTATAATTTGAGCTCAAATTGATAAGAAGATAATTTGAAAGAAAAATCACCCTTGTAAACACGAAGTTGTGTGCTTTTAGATGTTTGATTTCGAGACCTCAAAATCTAATTCTGAGTTCTTCAAATCAAATACGTGGAAAATTACTTCTTTCTCGAAAACTACGTTACTTCAGAGGGAGCCGTTTCTCTCAATGATTCATGCTACCTACAGCTCTTCATTGCTTGTTGTTACCAAGTAAGGTTGTATGCTGATAATTATTTAGAGTAGTTACCAACTGTGTCCACTGCCTTCAATTACCTTATAGTTCTGAGTAGAGGAGATGTAATTTGTATCTCTATACCGTGCACATGTCTGATCATATTTTGCACGATGTGTACATGACGTAATGTGCACATTTAACGAAGTAAATGTTGCAGAAACGTGGAGAATAATTCCGAGAAATAAATAGGCATAACAAAATGTCCAAGATGTAAATAAGAACCACTCAAATTAAATTTAAGTCCAAGGCCCAGTGATGTGACATGTCTTGCGAATTAAGGTCTTCGCAAAATTAGCGAAGTACAATACACTGGCTACATATAAAGATTCGATTTGTATAAATGTAAAGAGTCCTTCTAACAAATAAATAGGCCAAAATAAATATATAAATAAAAACATTTCCAATTAGTTGATGATGATGTGACGTGTCTTGCAAGAAATATAATGGCCTAAATAAATCTCCACTATATAAATAAGAACAATTCCAAATAAATTCCTGTTTAGGGCCTTATTAAAGTCACGTTTTTTTGTGAAGAAGAAAAAAAGAAACAGAAAACCAATAAATTTGAAATCCTTTATCATTCATTGTATAAATTCATTGTTGTCTGATATAGTTTCTGAATTTGAGTTAAACTCGTATAAATGAAATCTCTACAAAATGTCGTTTTGTAACACAATTTGTTCTATTGAAAAGTTTGATTTAACTGTGTGTCTGTTTTTCTCAACATTATAAAAACGAGCAAATATATATATATAAAAAACGAGCAAACATGTTTCCACGGTATATTAACACCAATTTGACGTATAATTAATGTCTTTAAAACACGTAATTTTATTTAAACGGATCGTTGCTGTTAGAGATTTGTGCGGGTTTCCTTACTCATAAACATTTAAATTAAATAGTTACTTTTACTTAGATTCTGTGTGTGAATATTTATAATCTTGTTCAAAAAAACGTATCATTAAAAATATTTATGTTTACATTCTGTACTCTTTGGCGTTATGTTGTATAAAACTAACACACACCGATTACTTATAAGAAAAAAACATCAAAATGTTTAAATAAACAAATATACAAACAGCACTTGATTAAACAAAAAATGAAAGGCCAAAATGCCTACATTTATGTTTGTTTCGTTTGGGTACCTGGTAGAATACGCCTCTCTTAATATTCATGCATGACGTAATCATTCTTACCCATTATGAGGTTAGACCCGCACATCCGCCACCACGTGCAGTGGCTGCGCCTATAGGGCCTCGTTTTGTGAGTACTCTTGCATTTAGTATTAAAGGAACGTTACAGAATTGGTAAGAAACAAAAATCGTGAATATCACAGATTAACATAAAATTAACACGGTCTAATGATAATGATAGTTGAAAGCATCCCTTAAAACATTTCTGTCTGAAATGTCATATTTGATGAGAAATAAATAATATAACTTCGCATTTGGAGTTTATGTTTTTTATTCATTTTTATGTTGGCATCAATGCAATGCGAAATTTGTAATCGTTTTTGTTTTTACTATTTTCTCGTGAACCGGGTGGCCGATCGATCTCAAACTTCTACAGGTTTATCAGTTTATGTGTATGGTGGATTCAGTGCTTACACTGCCATCAACTGTTGTGTTAGCAAACCCAATTCTGTAACGTTCCTTTAAGAGAGGCGTATAGTACCCAAGGCACAACCAGTAGTAGTGTTATGTTGCCATACTGAGTTGCTTCCATTTGCATTTATGGATAATTATATCGCGCAAACATCACCCAGGGGCCAATTTCATAGGTCTTCTTAAGCACAAAATTATGCTTAAGCAAACAAAATCATGCTTAGTAAAATCAGATTACCGGCCAGGACTCCACTCAATTGTTATGCTAAGTAAACAACAGCTAACTACAAGTCACAAGCAATGTATATGTCATGACATTTTGTCCAGTATAACATGTGTAAAATAAGCAAGCTATTTTCGTGCTTAAGCAAAATTTTTGCTTAAAGCCATTATACACTTTCGGTAAACAGTATTGTCCAAGTCCCACACTTCATTTATCACAACTTAAATATAAAATAACAAACCTGTGAAAACTTAGGCTCAATCGGTCATCGGAGTCGGGAGAAAATAACGGGAAAACCCACTCTTGTTTTCGCGCGTTTCGCCGTGTCATGACATGTGTTTCAAATAAATCCAGAATTCTCGCTATCGAGAACCGATATTGTTTTAATGTTTTCTCAAAAAGTAAAGCATTTCATGGGACAATATTTCAAGAGAAGTCTTTCACCATTACCTTCTGTAAAAAACCTGTAAATTATTTATAAATCTGTGAACTTTTTTTTGTCTGTACCGAAAGTGTATAATGGCTTTCAGCAGCCCTATGAAATTGGCCCCAGATCATAAGGTAATAATCCATGTTGCCTATTGTGTATTTCTGTTTACAGAACAGTGCACACAAAAACAACCAATATTGCCGTGAACACATACATCAGATATTACCAATTCAATAAATATATATTCCAGCATGGAGACATACCACGCCTCACTATAATGAAATAGCTTTCTCATCCGACACGAACTTCACATTTCCCTTTTCGAATTGAAAAATTACCCGAATATGGGTCCTGAATGCTCCCATTACACTTAATGTGGGATCCGTGAAGCATTTTCACCGTCCGTTAAACTCATTGTTGTTTCCGTTTTGTAGACGACGAAAGTCTTTAAAGGCACTGGATACGTTTGGTATTAAATTGTCAAATGACCAGTCTTCCCACTTGGTGTATCCCAACATAAATTAAGAAAACTGTGACAACTTTTGCTCATTGTATTCAAATTTGCAAGATAACGGAAGAAGAACAAAATCCTTGTTGTATTACTGTGTGTGCTCTCAGATGCATACTAAAAGGCTTCAGCTGAAGTATTTGATTATTTGAGTGAGAAATTACCTCTTTCTAACAAAAACTACGTTACTTCAGAGGGAGGCGTGTCCTCACAATGTTTTATACTATCAACCCCCCCCCCCCATTGCTTGTCATCAAGTAAGTTTTTATGCTATGATTTTGTGTATAAATTACAAATAGTGCCCGGTGCCTTTAACCAGTGTGCCATTATTAGTGTACGTGATAAACCCAGTGGAGTGCACATTCCCGCTTATACTTCTATCGTCCGTTGCCGAAGGCGAAATAAAAAAAATTTCTCATATATTCGTCGCCATGCAGGCAAGTATGTATAGACCTGCTGTTACTGTTGCAGTGAGCGAGAAAAAAAAACTCGCGCGTATTCACCGAATTATCGTAATACTTAACATCAACCATGAGTTAAATTTCTAAGAGCGGCTGTAATTATGGAGCATACAAAGTAGGCTTACCACATCAAAATTATGCTTACTGGAATGAGGTTGTCAGCCAAAATAACATGTAAAACTTGTGACTGGTAACCTGCCCATAACTGCTTAGCATACAATTGTTAAAGGCAGTGGATACTATTGGTAATTACTCAAAATAAATATTATCTTATAAAACCTTTCTTGATTACGAGTAATGGGGAGAGGTTGATAGTATAAAACATTGTGAGAAACAGCTCCCTCTGAAGTGACGTAGTTTTCGAGAGAAAGAAGTAATTTTCCACGAATTTGATTTCGAGACCTCAGATTTAGAATTTGAGATCTCGAAATCAAGCATCTGAAAGCACACAACTTCGTGTGACCATTGTGCGACACGGGTGTTTTTATTTCATTAATATCTCGCAACTTCGACGACCGATTGAGCTCAAATTTTCAGTTTTTATCATTTTATGCATAAAATACACCAACTGTGAAGACTAGTCTTTGACAATTACCAATAGTGTCCAGTGTCTTTAAGCATAGTTTTCTACTTTATGAAATTGGGCCCAGTATAGAAAATAGCCATCTGTAATCCATTCAAACGAGAGCACCTATTTATAGTTTCGGCCGCGCAGAAACGAGGGCCAGCATTTCTAAGCGAAGTGGAAAAGTGAATGGTGAATAAAATTCTCGAAAGGCCGTTGATGAAATGAATTTATGAACGTGGTAATTGCATTCTGACTCTAGTGCCGGATGGGAGAACAATGCCACCTGGTCGTCAGTGTAGGTCAATGTTTCATGTACGTAGTCAGCACATGCAGACAATCATATTATGAGGTTATTATTATTATTATTATTATTTTATTTTATTTTTTTTTTTTTTTGGGGGGGGGTCAAAAATAGTTTAATTATGATTAGTTTAAGAGTAATGTTTGTATTTCCAGGTATTGCCTGGGTTAATTTGAGCTTATTTGTTGCTTAATTAAATAAGGTTTATAAATTTAATTTTTATTGACGTTTGACATAACGATTTTGTGCACAAATGGCGCTAATGGAGTTTTGGCATAACGAGCTGAATACATATACACATGTACGATGTGACTAAATATACGATTCGACTAAATAATAAGATCTTGAAAACAAGTATCATTCGCTGACACGTTTCACACTACAGAGCTAAATGGCTTAGCAAAACAATGCTTGCCAGAATAAGGTTACCAGCCAAATTACCAGTTCCCATGTACAACCTGTGACTGGTATCCTGCTTATTTTTTGTTCAGCAGAAAATGTTTAGGCGATATTTCTGCTTAAAGCAGCTCTATGAAATTTGGCCCAGGTTTTGACCAACCTGATCGCAAGTCTATTACGTGTAGAATGTTAGTACTTAAAGAAGCGCCCCTGCTTGAGTGCCTGAGTTTGTAGACAAGTACCCGGCAATAGCAAACGTTATCAAACTGCACAATATCCCAATAAAAGCAAAGTCCAGCTTGAACAAGGCCTACACAAAACAAATGGACCTTGATTTCCTGCATGCTTGGTGCGATCCTCAAAGTATTATCATAATTAATTATTGTGACAACACAAACGGCCGCGCCAAAATGCAATGGCACGCTGTAACATTGTCAATGTTCATTCACGTTATTATGGGTGATTAAACAACGATCGGTTTTACGTTTGTTCATTGGTGGAATTGCTTTTTAAAGGCACTGGACACTATTGGTATTTCTCAAAGACTAGCCTTCACAGTTAGTGTATCTCATCATATACATAAAATTCAAAACCTGTGAAAATTTGAGCATAATTGAGCAACAAATGTGTTTGTCTATTCTTTATTTTTTTATACTCCTGCAATTTAAATCAACAATATTTGTGAATTTCTTTTACAGTTTTGTTATTTTATGATACACCAAGTGAGAATACTGTTTTTAGACAATTACCAAACGTCTGTAGTGCCTCTTCCCATCAGAGTACATTTTGACATTTCGCAATTCTAAAAAAAAAGGAATTACAGACTGTAATTCCATCTTTTTTTTTAGATTGGCGAAATGTCAAAAGTATTCTGTGGGAAATAAACTAGATTTAGGACGTCTATAGCGTCAGTTTAAATCATATTAAACTGGCTACCCGTTGGGGACCGTTAGCGCCGAGTCTGATGAATCCATAATCACAGAGTCAAATTACATAGTGTGGAATGTCTAGCCGAATGTCTAACAAATAAAATATCAGTTATGTTAAAACCCAATTCAGAATGCGAAGAAACCAGGTTTCTTTCTTTGGGTTACCTCCTCACATGCTTCTGCCGAAGGCATCGCCTCCCAAATATTTAACCCCACCAAAACTATAAAAGTAAGTATTAATTACATTTGAAAATATTTAAGGGAAGGTACACGTTTGGTAATTACTCAAAACAAATGTTAACTTTAAAATAGACTTGGTAACGAGCATTGGAGAGCTGTTCATAGTACATGTATACAACGTTGTGGGAAACAACTCCCTCTGAAGTAGCATATTTTGAGAAAGAGGTAACTTCCCTCTAAAATAATAAAAGACTTTAAGTCTGATATTACTATCTGAACACACACAAATTCGTCCAACAAGGGCGTTTTTCTCTAATCATTTACTCACAACTTCGATGACCAATTATTTAGCTCAAATGTTCACAGGCTTGTCATGTTATACTTATGTTGGGATACACCAAGTGAGAAGACTGGTCTTTGACAATTACCAAACGTGTACCTTCCCTTTAAAAAACTTTAATAATAAATGAAATAGGCCTAATAAATAAAAATTACACATCATTAAAAAACAAAACATAACCAAGATTTAGTGTTATCCCTCACAGTGACGTTAATCAATAATGAAATAGGGTTAAATAATATGAAAACTATACCCACAAATTTGGATGAGAGATACATCGCCGACTCGCAAGATTTTACTTGCAATGTATTTCAGTGACGGAGATCTTTAGTGGATTTTGGAGGGAAACCTGTCCTAACAGAGTGTCCCGTACCACAAGAAATACAAATGAGACCCCCCAAAAATAAGTAACTCATTTCAAAGACATGGTACATTACTTGTTTTCAACAGATTCTTTTACATTGAGTTACAGAACCATGGTAAACAAGATTGGCTCATAAATGTATATATCATATAACTTCCATAACATAACCAGTCTCTTTAGGTAAGTCTGAACGCTCATTAAAATGTAGTTTAAATTTTCGCTGTGCCCGATTTTAATGTCAACAAAAGTTTGCTGTATTTAAGACAAAGACGTATCATCTTAAACTCGCCGTAATTGTTCATTCGTCATATTTTGAATGGTGTCTTGTTGTTTGTGCAACAGGTGGTGTAAATAGGATTGACATAGTTTAATAAATTATGCTAATGAGTTTGTTGCAGCCAAATGAATAAATGGAGAGCTAACACCGTGGTGGTGATTGTGTAACCGAATAGGAGTTAAAGCACATTCGTTTTGACTTTGTATACATAATAGGAAAGTCATGATATTTTTCTGTTCACTAGCTTTAAAAATACCCGAGAGTATTCGTGACTCTAAAAAAGGAAAAGAATAAAAAATAAATAATACAAGTTAATTCAACTTCAAACAGCTATGACTGTAAAACAAAATTACATCTATAAATAATTTGAACTATTGCGATTCATTTAAAAATTGCGGCGTTACACACTGCAATGTTTACTCTCAGACGGAAAGAGTAATTCGGCATAATTTTGCGTTTTTACAAAGACGAGGCACGTAGTTAATTAGCACATTAATAGTTAAGGCACTGTCATTGCTCCTCTTCAGTTTATAATATGACGTCAACATGACGTCACTAAACTCATGAATATTCATGACATCGAATACGATCGATGTGTTCAAATGATTCTCATTGCGAACGTCAAAACTGTTGCTACGTTACGTGAGGCCTGATTATTCACGGAGGAAACGAAGGCGATTGCCTCCATGCCCCCCCCCCCCCCCCCCCCTCTGGTCATTGCCTTCGTGCTCATGAAATGCTCCGGTAGAAATTTACAATTTCCTCAAAGGGTGTAATTTTTCAAGGAGAAAAAGCCTTACTTGAACATTTCAAAAATGAAGCATGTACAGGTTACTGTTACGTCTTTGAGAACAGTATTGCCAGAGCAAGAGTGTTTTCCCAGCAAGGATTTCCAAGCAAACGCAGCAACGTGTTGCATTAACACTCACTTATGAGGTCATGATTACGTCATAGACAATAGGGGATTCTGATCACAACCGATCAACAGAGAATCAGCTAAACTCACCAGGTGGATTCAACCACCCATAGCGTTTGTGAGTTTCCACAATGTTATTGAAGCTCTCAAGTGCCTCCTGTTTATTGAATGGTATCTCACCAAATAGTTTCTTCTTATTTTGACAGATGCGGGCATGGCCTGCGACAAGGGTTGCCCCCAACTGCAGAATGACCGCTTCGATGGTGTAGGAGCTCGACCAGCCCTGTGGGGTGAGTAGCTCCATGCAGATGGCCCCTCCGTCTAGCACGTAACCGTTCTCAATGCGAGGTGCTGTCACTCTGACAAACGGCGGGGAGAAAGGGAAATTGTCCGGAAATGTCATATTGAAGTCGATAGAGGTCGTCTTCGTGACCTGCATGTCGTTGTAAAGTTGAGAGATCGGGTCAACCTCGAACAGCTTGATGTTCCACTCGTAGAGGTTATCCGACACCAGACTTACCTCGAATATAGGATCATCATTCTCGCTGATGCGACTGACTGCACTGTACTCTTTCATGACGCGACGGTTGCGTACATTCGTCACGTACTTCTTAGTCGGTTGGGGTACATCCTCAAGATCCGATGACGAGATACCCTGTCCGGCCGGTTTAACCCTTGACGTGCTCGGTTCAGACTTATTCTTTAGGATAGGTCCAGATTTACTCCGGACCACCGGTGATTCCGACGATGGGATCATTCCGGGTAATGCCACCGCAGTGTCGTCGGAACAAGTACCATAAGAATCGTCCCTGAATCTAACACTATTTATCTCTCGCCGTATATCCGGTTCCTCATTGGTGATGATCATCGCATGTGCAGCTCCTCCTCCTCCCCCTTCTCCTGCTCCTCCTCCTCCGATGGTAGCGGGGCCCCCACCAGTAGCACCCCCACTACCCGCCGGGAGGGTGACCGAATTCTCCGGTGATGTCGTACTATCCTGATTACCTATTCGGAGCTTTCTCACCCGGCTAAATGAGTGTCTTTTTCGGCGAACGCTCGGCGGTGCCCGATTGCTTTGCCGTAGAAGCTTACTCAGCCCGGCCGCCATAATTAAACCGTCGGTCACCACAGCCGGTAATGCTCCCCAATAGCCACGGCGTTTATATCGATGCAAACGATTAGTTTCATGTAGCTTTACACAACAGCGGCGGAGCCCACTATACCCGATGATGGAACCTCCTAGCAATTATAAAACTCACGCTTGGCTTGCTTGCATACCGGACGTGTCAATAAGATGCCTTGTTGCATACGTCTGTTGTCAGGACATTTTTGAGGTATTGAACGTAGACGACACATTGTATTAAAACCGACGACATCATTGTCACAGTAAACGGAGTCCTTCCAAAACGGAATGTTATAATGGGGCTACACACAACTGAACAATGCATTGAATAATGTTGAAGAGCAGTCGAGAAATATTGCGTTCAGACTCTCCTCGCATCATAGCCGCCAGCCTGCTGTATTGATGGGAGTCGTGGTTGGCGACAGACGACGACCATTGTATAACGCAATGTAGGTTAATGAAACAACTCAATGGTGAATAAATGATGCGTGCCCAACCGCTCGTGCATTTTAAGGACAGGTCAGCAACGCAGGTAAAACATTCCCCCGGTTTTGAGACAGATAGTCCTTCGTACATCAACTCATAAAGCGCGCTTTCAGCGGCTGAATTCCTGCTGGAGATGTTCTTAGCCGACGAGAGAGTTATAATGTTTCATGCACATCATGTATCCCTCTCGGATCAGCACATCCAACTCACCCATGAATATCCCTTACCCAATGCACGCACACACTGCGTCAGGTGTGTTGTGCACTAGCCAAGTGATGTAGATTAACTACCATAGCGAGTGTTTCCTAGCGTGTAGATGGATCAACCCGAGTTCTTGTGTGAGTAATTGGATCATCAACTACACGTTGTAAAGCCATCCACATCCGCTGAGTCGCCAATTACAGGTAGAGCGGTTTTAATATGTTACCAATGAGCAATGAAACAATGATATTACGCGTAATGGTCGGTGCAAGAAGGGGTTCAAAGGACACAACCCGCAGTCGAGGGACACTTGTTGAGACCATCCCTAGGGTTAGTGCCTTTTGACATTTTGATGATCATCAATAACGTCTTAATGTACCAGGGGTCGATTTCACAAAGAGTTAGGACCAGTCTTAACTTAGGACTAGTCCTAGGAGATATACAAATTGCATGGATAGTCCTAAGTTAGGAACTGGTCCTAACACAAGATAAGACTAGTCCTAACTCTCTGTGAAATCCACCCCCGGTAAATATTGAATGTATATTTTAGTTTTTAAAGGATTCGGGTACTTTTTCAAAATGTCCAGAGATTTACATTAAACTTACAGGGTTTGAAGATAATGATAGTGTAAAGCTTCCCTTCAAATATTGGCAACTGAGGTTGTGTAGTTTTTGAGAAATGAGTTAAACAAGTCAAAAAGTAATGTTCGTCTCAGGACGAACATTATTTTAGCATGTAAAATCCCATTCACCAGTTATGGTATTATACCAAAACAATAGCATATTAACTGGTTAATACGTTTGTACACGCTAAAACTAAGACAGAAATTATTAGTTTTACTTATTTCTCAAAAACTACAGCACCTCAGTAATTAAAATTTAAAGGGGAAGCTTTCTACTATCATTATCTTCATACTGTGTAAGTTTAATGTAAATCTGTGGACATTGTGTTTTGTGTTAGGACAAAATACATGCACCCTTTAAAGACGAGTAGCCACCGGGGACGGGATGAATTTGTGCATTAAATAACTCAATTTGTCCATACATTAAACATAGTTATTATACCTGCAGACATAGACGCCGACATCCCAGGAAATGTCATAATTCACAACCTAGCTCACGTTTCAGCAACACTACTGTCATGTCGGTGTTTTATTTCCACTTGTTGCCAATAATTATTATTCTTGCTAGATTGTTTAGCAAGTACGCATACAAATTGTAAAACTTAAATATCCGTTTAAAAAAAAAAAGTAACATTGTCTCTCATTATTCTATTACGTGTAACATTTTTGTTTTCATTATTAATTCTTGCACTAAACAAGAACAAAAACATGCGTTTAATTAATAGAAATAAAAACTAGTCCAAAAATGTTGTACACGGGCCTTTCGGACAATGTTGAACGCCATTTTAATCCTTTGCAAAGTGTTAACACCATCAACATAGACCGTCACCTTTTCACTGGTTCCAGTTTAACCCGAGAACCCGGATCTTAGCACACTTCTTGGTCAGTACGACCCGTAATCTAAAAGTCAAAATGATATAATTAGCCGATTTAAGCCCCATCTTCAACCGCCTGGCCCAGTACTGGGTCAGCGGTCAGCCGTCGATTTCACCAAAAAACTCTTCCTGACTTGGGATTAATCTTAGGACTTAGGACGGGTTCAGATCCGTATCCAAATACGTAGGACGCATTGAACTTCTCCTAAGAATAGAACTCGAGATAGGATTGATCCTAGCGTTTCGTGAAATCGGCTGCTGGCCCTTTAGAACCTGAAATACGTTTAAGATGTGATCAGAGAATTTGTATTTGGCTAAACAAAAATTTGCTGTTTAACTTGGGGTTTGTTTTCACAAAAAATCAAACATGTGCCAGATTTTTGTCCAAGGAAATATTTTATAGTTGTTGTGTTCAACTTGGGAAAAAAAGAGCGAAGTCAAACTGATTTGATTTATCGTTTTTACTTAATATATGGATTGTTTTTGTTAATGTGCACAGATTTACATTATACTTACCGTTTGAAGATAATGAAAGTAGAAAGCGTACCTTAAAATATTAGTCGCTGAGGTGCTGTAGTTTTTAAGAAATGAGTAAAACAATGTCATGAAAATACGTTTTACATGCGAAAATGATTTTCGTCTCATGATCACTGAGACGAAAATTATTTTCATGTCATTGTTTTACTCATTTCTCTACAGCACCTCAGCAACTAATATTTTCAGGGAAGCTTTCTACCATCATTATCTTCAAACGGTGTAAGTTTAGTGTAAATCTGTTGACATTGTGTTTTTTGTCCTACAAAAAGTACATAGACCCTTTAACGAAAAAAAAAAAAAAAAAAAAAAAAAAAATCAAAACTGCTTGCCTTTTTTTAGAAACCATAAAATAGAACCGGTTCTCTTTTCCCAGCGTTATTCCATTTTTATTAAATGGAACTTTCTTGCATTTTTGTGTAAAAACTTGTTTGACATTAATGCACGGCAGTTTAACCCCCCCCCCACCCCCCCCCCACCCCAATACCTCAAACCAATTTTTCTAAAAACAGAGTAGCGAAAATTCAGCTGGATCATGCCGCATAAGCGTTTTAGATTTAGTGACACTTTTCAAACGTTAGAGGGCAGCAGACCAACATTCTACCGTTCGCAGGTAAACGAAGTTCTGGCCGGCAGCTGCCGTACACAGGGACCGCCAACAAACTGGCTAGATAGCTCAGCTGAGTGCCGGTGTCCAAGTGAAATCTGTCCGCTGGAGATGCTGAACCCAAATTTTTAGAAAGTAGTTTGTACACAGTTCGCTGGTAGGAGGGGGGGGGGTGGCGGTACGCAATTATCTCGGCATTTTTATCTCGACGTCGCAGGTTCAAATCCCGCTCTAGTCAATGTGTCTTTGTTCAACCAAACATAAGTCAGTTGTATGATAATAATGAATTAAGATATATATTATCAAAGTTATTTTCGTTTAGCCCAGTAATAAGAGTGCGTGTTTTTTGTCTTCTTCTGGCGAAGGGGAAAACAGTATCAACCTCATTATTCGGGCGAAGGGGAAAACAGTATCAACCCCATTATTAAAGGCAATGGAAACTATTGGTAATTACTCAAAATACGAGTAATGGGGAGAGGTTGTTGGTATAAAACATTGTAAGAAACGGCTCCCTCTGAAGTGCCATAGTTTTCGAGAAAGACGTAATTTTCCACGAGTTTGTTTTCGAGACCTCAGATTTAGAACTTGAGGTCTCGAAATCAACCATCTGAACGCAGACAACTTCGTGTGACAAGGGTGGGTTTTTTCTTTCATTATTATCTCGCAAGTTCGATGACCGATTGAGCTCAAATTTTCACAGGTTTGTTATTGTATGCTTATGTTGAGATACACTAACTATGAAGGCTAGTCTTTGACAATTACCAATAGTGTCCACTGCCTTTAAGGGACACAAATAATGGAAAATGTTTATTAACGGATCAGTTGAAATGTGTTTTTTATAAATTGTATTTTATTATGCTCGTCACACCTTGAATAATAAATGTATCGGTTATAACAAATCCACCTCTGAGTAAATACAATAATGCGTCTGAAAACCGCTAGGCATTTTTCTGATATGAAAGTAATATTTATAATTATATTGTAATTTTCTTAAACCATTGTTAAGAGTATCTGATCAACAAATTTCAATGCGGGAAGACCTCTTGACGTTGGTAGCTGCTCTAAATTCCGACACCCCTATGTTAAAAAAATCGTATGTTCCTAGAAAGAAAAAAAAAAAAACACTGTCGGAACGCAGAAATGTCGGAACAAAACCAAGGGTTTTTGTTAGCCTAAAAGTAATTTTAATCCACATTCTGGATCACAATTTTCCAGAACTTATGACCCGTGACCCAGGTCATCTTTGATCCGGAATTGGTTAACAGGTTGGCAACAGTGACCCTTTCGTTACCTCTTGTTTATCAAACAAATTTTGTTTAAATGAAATCAAACACCGCAATAATAAGGTACGATTTAAGATGTTTTACTCAGGTGAACCATTTGATAATCACAAAGTGTGATGCATTATTTAAGATATGGAAACAAAGTTGTCAATACCATGCCTGTCATGTTCTGTCATGTTCTGGGGAAACTTTGTTTTGTTAGTCATGTATATTTTTTTTTATTATTTATTACCCTCTTGCATTATGTTGCATATGAATAGAAAGCTTAGGTGTTCTTCTTTAAAATGACACTAAATGTGCATTAAAGGAACACGTTGCCTTGGATCGGTCGAGTTCGTCTTTGAAAAGCGTATGTAAGCGTTTGTTATACAATGTACATGGTTTGAAAGATGTTTAAAAAGTAGAATACAATAATCCACACACATTTGCCTCGAAATTGCGTGGTTTTTCTTTTACTGTACGAACTAACACGGTCGGCCATTTATGGGAGTCAAAAATCTGACTCCCATAAATGGCCGACCGTGTTAGTCGACGACGTAAAAGGAAAACCGTGCAATTTCGAGGCATGTTTGTGTGGATCATTGTATTCTACTTTTACAACATCTGTCTACCCATATGCATTTTATAACAATTGGTTACAAATGTTTTTCAAATACCAACTCGGCCAATCCAAGGCAACGTGTTCCTTTAGTAACATGTTGCTGGACTTGGCCACCTTCACGTACAGTGTCCACCTGAAGAAGAAAAACAAAAACACCCACACCCACATTACAAAGACAGAATTGTCTCGTTAGCGTCCGTCTCATACTATGAAGGTTTCCGACAAGTACGTAGTTATGAAGAATCAATAAACATTTATAAATTCACAACGTTGTAAAAACGTTTACAAATACTTGCGAATGATATTTTGAGGGTGATTATAAAACTCAATGTGTTTAACTGAAGCCCGGTTCACAAGTTTGAAACATTTTGTAAGTTCTAAGTACTAATATAGACAAGTTATGCAAACCATTAAAAAACTGCTATCATAGTTAAATACTTCACTATGTTTCTTGGCGTTTATCATTCTTCCACCAAATTGTAATTCGGAGAGGGTAAAAATAGTTCTACAAAAACAAACATTTTCTTTAATATTTTTTTTTCTATACGAGAAACTGAATTTAACACTAAAGCCTAATGCTGGTATACACCGTTCATTCGTATCAAATAAAATGTTGCTAGTAATATTATTTAAAAAAAGAAAACATTAATTTATACAATGTTTTATACCATCAGCCTCTCCCCATTACTTGTCACCAATAAAGGTTTTATGCTAACAAATATTTTGAGTAATTACCAGTAGTGTCCACTGCCTTTAATTGAATTAAGGTCATTGAGCGAAAGGTTAAAAAACTACGTAGACTTACCCGATATAAATATTATTTTGAGAAAAAAATAGAATTCTAAAAAAAATAAAAAATAAATGTAAACAAAATATTCCGAAGTTGTTCTTGAGTTTATTTTGTACATTTAACAAACCAAACATTTAAGAAAGAAAACACAAGAATTGTATTAGTTTCTAAGTTGTAATACCACGTGGTAGTTTGAATTGCTGCCATTTCACTGAGCTGTTTAAACAACATAATTATGTTGAATGTCAGTGGTAAACTTGAATGCCTAAGGTGGTGACTCATCAATAAAATAGCGAGTCACCGTTTGTTTTGGTGTTGTTAGATTCATTTCCTCAACTACGTAGTTACTAATAATAAAATTTAAATTGACTAATCGGAATATTTACCCCAATACCAATATAAAGGTAATACCATATTGTTGTCCCTAAATACAGATGCATCGGTGCCTGAAAAACGTACAGTATTAACGGTTAAACAATGGTTTCGTTTAAAAAGAGAGTTTTGTCTCATTCGAAACAAAAGAGATCGTTCACCGGTTCAATTACTGCAATGAATCTCATTCAATCATAGTGGACCCTTACCATGAAATATGCTAACAACATTCATGCATGCGTACATCTCTTATACGCCTCTGTTAATACTTATGCATTACGTCATTATTCTTACCCAAAATGAGGATATGGGCGCACGTTCCCCATCACTTGCAGTGGCTGCGCCCATCGCCTCGTTTTGAGTTGGCATTGTGACGTACCTCAAAATATTAAGAGAGACGTTATAGCCGTGTACAAAACAGCGCGGTGTTCCGTCATTTGCCAACCAAAATGTTATTGCACACGCGCTATGTGCAATTAACATTATTTCATGGGAAGGGTCATTATTTCATTGGTGGACGATCATGTAGAAACTACGACCGAGTATCTTGTTGTACATAGTCTGACTTGGTGTGTATGGATTTTAGTCTTAAATCCATGTGCGTTGTTTAGAATGCAATAGTTATTATTATCTGCTTTGTGTAGCTGCTTTTTTTTATATTTGTGGTGTTTGTTAAACTTGTTTGAGCAATGCAATTTCTTTTTTGAGAGTAATACAGTTGTTTATGTCTTATGCCGCAAAGAACATGCAACTCAACCAATAACAAACAACCAGACATACCTTGGTCGATGTCACAACAGTATGAACTGGACGTACTAGTGTTTCGTTTATCTTTTGATTATAGATGTACATACATTGCAAAGCTCCTTTAATACCTCTGCAGATCTGGTCAGAATGTACATGTGGTTACCTTGAAGCAGAACCTTCTTGAATCGAAACTCTCTGGTCCTCTGCATTTCCCAACCATCAAGCAATCCTGGAGATACAAACGTGTCCTCTTTCCCGCCAAAAACTGTAAGTCCGCACTTCATTGGTTTCCGCGGATTGGTTGGGTAGGACTTACACATGCTAGATGCAGCTTCTATGCAGGGTACCAACCGACGCATAAGAGGTAGGTTGGAGAGAGTAGTGTTGTCCAGAAAACTAAATTTCACCTTCTCTTCCTTCAATACTTTCCGAAGCATTTGTGGATTCGACTGCAACAACTCCTTGATTCTATCAAATGCTCTGTGTGAAATGTTAAGCTCTTCTGGGTGAGGGTATGGCACTGTTGGTGCGTACCATGAACTGATGAACAAATGTTTGGGACTCAATCTGTCTTCGGCTACAAGAAGATGTGCAACTTCGAAGGCGATCAAGCTACCCATACTATGACCAAAAAATACAAAAGGCGATCCATTTAGTTTAGTCACTAAGTTGTCACGTATCAGTCGTGTGATCTCACTTAAGTTGTTTAAAGGTTGCTCGTCATCTCGACCTTCCCAACCTGGTAGCTGAATCATTAATACTTGAATGCCATATCGAATCAAGTGTCCAATCCAGGAAGCATACAGAGATGGTCCTGCACCATTTGAAGGAAAGCAGACAAGCTTGACTGCAACGGATGAAGGTGCTTCGCCCTCAACGACTACAACCTTTGGAGTAGAAGAGTCTCTGTTGTCACTTTCCACACTTTCGTCTCTTGCATCTGCTTCCTTTGCGAATATGGATTTTGTGATAGTCTTCCCGAGTTCTTCGATTGTATTCTTATCGTTCAGAAAATCAAGAGCTCCAAGATTGACTTCAAACTGTTGGTTGACCTGTTGGCTGAACTCTGAAGCCTTAAGTGAGTCTAGACCTAGAGATATAGGTGACGAATCATATTGAACAGGATCTGTTAGCCCAAGTTGTTCGCTTAAGAACTCGGCCAACTTTTCCATGACCTTTTCACGAGCCTTAGGAACCGGGAGCTTCAGAATAACTTGTCGCAGTGTGTTCTCAGCCGCTGCCAGATAAACATCTCGATCATGAAATATGCTTCGCATCATAGACACTGTTCCTTGTTTTTCCGTGAAGTGCTTCAGCATGAGACCGCGATGTCTCTTGGCGTACAGATTGCGGTTGAAGTAGCCGGAAATACCGAGTTGTGGTACATTGGCTTTCAACGCACAACCAATGGCACCTAGAACATCATTCGGAGTCATGCTGTCGACACCGTTCGTTTGCCACATACGGAGTAGATCCTTACGCACTGCAAAGCCAACATTGCTGATGACTCCTGCTTGTATTGCAGTTGCCGGTAAACCCCGTGTGTGTCGATAATGTGACAATGCGTTCAGGAAGACGTTGGCGGAGCAGTAGCTCGCTTGACCAGCATTACCGATGAGAGACACAATTGAGGAGATCATTAGAAATCTATCAAGCTTAATCCCTAACTTTTCAGTCACCTGGTGTAGTAGTAAAGCTCCATAGGCCTTAGGTGCCATTACACTGTTCCACGATTCAGTTGTCAGATTGTAGAGAAAACCATCATTGAACACAGCAGCACAGTGAAAAATACATTTCAAGGTTGGCCAGTTATCAGACCCTCTTTGCATTTTCTTCAACTCCCTCTCGACATCAGTGGCGTTGGAAATATCCATTTGAATGTGCTGAACATTTGCACCTACTGTAGCAGCTTGTTGGATAACTTTCTGGATCTCATCATTCATTGGTCGCCTAGAACCAATGTGGATATAACGAGCTCCTCTGGCCACCAACCACTCCAGCAACTTGAGACCGAACCCACTTGTACCTCCAGTAATGAAGTACGCATATTCTTTGTCAGCAATGAAGCCATCTTGTTCAAGAGATAATGGAAGAAGAACTTCATTTTCGCTTACTTCAATGATTTCTTCCTCAGGAATGGGTGTGTTTGATGCAGCAAGGGATGAAAAGTCTTTGAAGTTTTCAAGATTACATGACAAATGACCCTCAGTTATTGGGTCAAACATCTTCCAGAGATCAGACAAAGCAAGTGACATATCTTCAGTTGTTAAACTCTCAACTACGGCCTGAACCTTGGGATCAAACATCATCATTTTCATTTTAGGAGGGAGAGTTGGAAGATGTGTATGGTTTCTCTGGTGAGTCCCTTCTATTATCACAACAGTGGCGTTTCTTTTGAGCTTCGGTAACAACGACTTCAGGGATCTGTCCAGTGTTGATGAACTGGTGCACAGAAACAGAATATCGATCGATGACTCATCAACACTGTTGGAGCCTCTTACTGTGGTACTTGAGTTCTTGGTGTCACGGCCTTCGTCGCCTTCTTTCAGAATAACTGTTTCAGCTCCGGAGGAACGTGCTAACTGTTCTGCTGCTAGTACGCTACCGTCAATAACATCGACCTTGAAGCCAAATCGCATGCCAGAAGACACTGGTATAGCCTGATCAAACAAGACGGCATAGGGTAGGAAATCTCTAACAATACTGACAGCTTCACTGCTGGTCAAATAACTAGGCACTTCTGTCAGGTTCGAGAACTTTGCTGCCATTACTGACGAGATCGTCTGACAAGTGGTCACTCCAATGAATGTACTACTATTTTGGGCCAGATCTGACTCTTTGCCTGGTTTGCCTGCATACGTACACAAAAATGAAGCATGCTTACTTGTGACATCCGAACTAGATGTGTAAAATAGAAAGGCTTCAACTTTAACGGGGAATGATTCCTCGTCAACTTCATCAGTAGCCTTCAAAGGAGTGTTTCCTACGAAGATGCTACCAGAAGATGCCTGGGCATCCAATGACCAGCATGTTGCCGGGACAATTCCTGGACTCTCCGATATACTGTCCATCTGTATCCGTGGGGTTAAAATGTCAAATGACGTTCCCCGAGAAGTTAGATTTCGGACGGCGAGGCAATTTTCGTCACGTAGAAAAGCATCTTCTCTTCGAAGTATTTCCCATGCGATCTTAGCACAGTCTTCACTTTCTCTTGTGATCGGTAAGTCGATCAAACTCCCACTGAGATTATTTTCTTCGTGTGCCAAGATCATCGGAACAGCTTGATTAACTGCAGCAAAAGGTTGTATGTCATCTCCTTCGTTGGTCTTGTACCCTCCCTTTGTGATAAGAAGTAACTGTAGTTGCATTCTACCAGCCATCTGCCTGACACCATTAAAAACAGCACAACATGCCAACGGGCCATCTTCTTGCAACTTCTCGAATTGGTTCTGCGACATAACAGACTTTGTGTTCAAGTCAATGCCAAGAGCTTCAGAGGTTCTCATCAGAATGAAAATTGTGTCAGTGTCTTGATACTTAGATAGGACCTCAAGCACCTTCTCTGTTATATCCGTGTTACCTTCGATCACTGCCAGATCGACGCCATCGTCTTTCAACAGGCGTATCAAGGATAAACTTGTATCCGTACCGTCAGAAAACATGACGATCCTCTTTTGGAAAGCAGCCGTTGATTGCGTTGATGAGACATCAAGAGTGCCGAGGTTTTTCCAGGATGTACTCCACACCTGATGCTGTATCTTTTCGGCCTGAATGGTTTCAAACACAAGCTCCTTCACTGAGCAAAATACATTCTTTGTTTCGCTGTCTGCCACATCTATGTCACAAAAGAACTGTTGGTTAGTGTGCTTCACCCTCATGTGGATGATGACACGTGGTGGCGTTTCTGAATGGAGAACGAACCGAGTTATACTTTTTGGAACGCGGTATATGGATCGCGACGATTCGGCGGACATGCCTTGTTTCTCCTGACCTGTTAACAACATCAAAACAGCGAATGACTGTAAGATGCTGTCCATAAAGGCTGGGTGGTACACGAAACGATGGAATTCTCGTTGCACACTGGGAGGGGCTTCAGCAGTCACTAAAGCCTCTTTGCAATCTTCGGAATAGGTAAAAGCTACCATTCCTCTAAATGTCGGTCCAAGCTGAAAGCCGCACTCACGAGCCAAACCATAGAAATCTTCGGTTGGTCGAGCTTTGGTACATCGTTTGGAAATTCTCTCAACATCGACTTTAGCTGCAGAGGATTGTTGGGCATTACCATAATCTACGGGCCGCGTAATGTTGAGATGGCAATGCTGTGTCCATTTCTTGGTTGATTCTTCGTGACTTCTGAGTGTGAACAAGTACTCATCTGATGTCTTCTCTTCTACAGTTGTCTCCAAACAACCTTCGCAATCGGGTGCGAACATGAAACGATCAAATGACAAACCAGAGAGTACCATTGGATAACGTTTAGTGAACAACGACCTAGCTGCTGCAAGGGCCGTCTCTGTGTACGCAGCAGCTGGGACAACTACTGCACCTTGCAGTACGTGGTCTTTCACCCAAGGAACTCTAGACGCATTCAGGTTAGCCCGCCATATCTTCACCGGGGACTCCTTCAAGTAGAATGTCTGGCTTTGCTCACCAAGTAGAACATGTTTACCTTCTTCTATTGGAAACAGAAAGTTCTTGATTGCCTCTTGCGTCATGCTTGAGCATTTCTCTCGTTGCCAGGGGTAGTGTGGAATCGATACAACGCGGCGGTAGGCTGGTTGGAACAAATGTCGAAAGTCAACCTTTATACCGCTCACATGAAGCTTCATCTGAGACATTAGAAGGTTCTCCGAATCTGCCGCTATCTTACTGGTATCTCGTGGTCTCACTAATGACCCGGTAGAGATAAATTTGCCATCTGCATCCTGGAACTCTGTGAATGTCCCTCGAAGAGCAGGAAGCAGCGATGGATGGGGACCGACCTCGACGAATACACGGTAGCCGTCTTTTGCGAGTTTCTTTGTGGCTTCCATGAAAGAGACTTGTCTACGTACATTCTGAAACCAGTACGCTGGCGAGTTGGCTTCCTCATCCGTTAGATACCGACCAGTTACGGTCGACATCATGGGCAGAGTTTTGGTCTTACCTACCACTTTCTCCGTATTCAAGAACTTGCCGACCTTGTGAATAAACGGATTCTTGACGACATCTTGCTGTCTACTGTGGAATGCATTATTGACTTTAAGTACAACACATTTTACATTATCAGACTTAAGATCATTAACAAAACCCTCGACAGACGAGCTGTCTCCAGAAAATACAACCTGAGTTGGGCTATTAACAGCTGCTACATCCAGCAGCTTTCCATACTTGTTGTTCTTAGCTAGCTGTAGGGTGTCTTCAACACGGTGCAAGACAGCTACCATTTTGCCTGATCCGCTGGTCTTTTGTAGTTCCCTCCCTCTGCGGTAGATGAGCTTTACTGCCTGCTCCAAGCTGAGTAATCCTGCTGCATAGGCAGCTGCAACCTCTCCAACACTATGTCCAACCACTGCGTTGGGTACCAGACCACGCTGCCTCCAAAGATCCACAAGTCCGATGGCCACTGCACAAAGACATGGCTGGCTGATTTCTGTAATAGGATAAGATCAAATATCTCTTTTTAACCACGATGCAGGTTAACATTTTTAGTACGCTTGTAGAGAAAGATTGCTTTTTCAATTTTAGCACCTAGATTAGTTTAATGAAATAACCCCTAACATATGCAGAGATATGGAAAAAGGGAAATACTTACCCGTCTTGTTTATCAATTCTTTGCTTGTTTCCTTTGTCAGCATGGCAACCAACGACCACTTAGTTCCGCACTTCCGGAGAATCTCATCAATAATCTATAAACATTTAAAGTAAAGATAAAATACACAACATATAAAAATACAAAAATAAATCACATTATTTTAAGGAAACAAAATTAGAACGCCCACATATCCACCAACAACAAAACACATTATGTACCTATTTTGTTCATTCTAGCAGCAAAAACATTGAATAGAGGAGAATTTGAGAATGCGACCTTGGGGTTCACATGCCCGTACCGTGTACCACCCAATCACGAGTTTGCAGAGATACCAGGGGTGATTTGGGTAGTGACCCCAAATGTAAAACAATATATATATATTGACTGCCAAATCATATAAGTATCGAAATACTAGGGTGACGTGGAACATGTATTAGACAGTAAGAGCACCGAAACCTCAATCCGGCGGTCGCAGGTTAACATTCCACTCTCAAAAAGAACTTACCTTTGTTCATAATGATTAAGACACATTGTATCACAATTTTGTGAAAATGGATTCCCAAAACTAATTATCATGTTTACCTTAATCTTCGAAGCGAACACAGGCTGCGTCCGCATGAGCTCCCTTGCCATGCCCCACCACTGTGTTCCCATACCAGAGAACACGAAGACTATCTGCTGCTTAGTGTCTGAAGTTGCTGAAGCTATGCCTTCCACATATCGAGCTTTATCTTGAGGGACGTTGTCCAGTTTATGCTGGAGCTGTTCAAGAGCATCCTCCCTCGATCGAACAATGAATCCGATACGGTAGGCGTGGTGATGAGATCGAACAGCTGCGGTATACAGTGAAGCATTGTACACAAGCTTGTTTCCGTTGTCTGAATCTTCAATGAAACACTTCTTCCACTCTTGTACTCTCTGATAAAGAGCTTCTTGATTGGCTGCAGATACGAGAAGACATGCCAGGGTGTCCTTCTTGTCTATCGAGCTCTTGATGCCATTTGACACACCATTTGACCTCTCCAGAACAAGGTTGGCATTTGCTCCACCGAAGCCAAAGGAGCTGCAGCAGGCAAGATTACGTCTGTCTTCTTTAGGCCAGTTGGTCAACGTCTTAGGAATGTTAATCTGAAGAGCTTTGAGGTCCAAGTTGTCGTTTGGTGCTTCAAAGTGGACTACACGGGGGATACGTCCTTGATGTAGACTCAGTGCTACTTTGATGATTCCAGCCACCCCTGCTGCACCCTCCGTATGACCCAGATTGGATTTAACAGAACCGATGTAGAGTGGAGGGTCTTGAGGTCCGCGATGGCTTCCCATGACCTCACCCAACGCACCAGCTTCTGTCTTATCGCCAACTTTTGTTCCAGTACCGTGGGCCTCTGCATACACTATCTCTGAGGGGTGCACTCTGGCGTTGCGGCAAGCACTCTTCACCAGGTGAACTTGTGCTTCGTAACTGGGGTTTGCTATTCCCGGAGTACGTCCATCGTTACTGAGTGTACCTCCTCGTATGACTGCGTAAATACGATCTCCGTCCTTCAAGGCGTCACTCAAGAGTTTCAGGACAACCACACCAGCCCCTTCGCTTCGAGAATAACCGTCAGCTGATTGATCGAAACTTTTGCATTTCCCATCCCCTGCCAGCATTCCTGCTTGACAAAAGCCAATTGTAGCAGTAGGCATCAGTATCAAGTTGACCCCACCAGCTAACGCAGTAGAACATGAATTTCGTTTTAGTGCCTCGCATGCCAAATAGACTGAATAAAGAGACGATGAACAGGCAGTGTCCACTGAGAAACTTGGTCCCCGAAGATCGAACTCATAGGAGATACGGTTGGACACCATGCATGAGTTGGTGCCTGAGTTGCTGTACTGGTTCATGTTGTGGTACGGTGTACTTGTAAATGAGTTGTACTCCTGTGCAGTGACGCCCATGTATACACCGGTCTGAGATCCTCGTAATGCTGACGCGGGTATCCCAGCATTCTCCAAAGCCTCCCACGTGACTTCAAGAAGCAATCTGACCTGAGGGTCGAGATGAGCTGCCTCATCTGATACAAACAGGATGAAAATGAAAAGACAATTATAGTATAGTGATGGAAGTGTGTATTGCAAGTACAGCACGATGGAAGTTAATTAAACTAGTCTGGCCAAAGTTTAAAATTGAAATTGATTTAGGTATCTACCTGGTGGCATCTTAAAGAACTGTCTGTCGAACATGTATGGATCCTGTGAGATGTATCCACCATTTTGGGTGTACAGTTTCCCCGCTGCTTTATCTCCAGGACTCAGGAAGTAGCTTGCGTCAAAACGATCACGTGGTATTGGTGTTGTACAGTCTAGGCCTTCTGTCAGCATCTCCCAGAACTGTTTGACGCTGTCGACCCCGTTGCCATAGCGACATCCGATGCCGACGATTGCCACCTTTTGATTGGCGCTCTGAGGTGCTTCCATACTTTATGGCTCCTTCGCTTAAAGAAGTTTAATCTTAAGAGAAAAAAATCAATCGTTTTGTTAACATTGGGAGCGGCTTGCAAACAACAGTTCCAAACTACGCCCATTTCAATGTTGTTGTTTTATTTTAGCTTGATTACAACGTACAAGCTACTTTCTTTGGCGTTTGTATGTGTGTTTAAACGTTCATACGAGGTCTTAATTTGAAAACAAAAGAGGTCGACATGACGTAGGGATTTGAAACACTGTGGAATTACACAAGTCCAATCAGTCTTTTTTACCGTGTTGAAGAATATAATTTTCACCTGTACATAACAAAAGGAATGTCCACAAAGTGCAACACAGAGTAGGGGTTGGCTTTACAGGGATTATAAATAAGCGCATTATGCTATGAGGCCTTGGACAAGTCACGAGGGCACAGTTCGTCAAAGGTAGAGGTCGACACAGCACGACGCGACAACGAGATCCTAACAACTTTTTACTTTCGTCCTGTTTCACATTATGATGTTTAAAAACATGCTCTCTTTTTTTTTGGAAGTGCTTGGCGCTTTTTTTTTTTGCGTTTATTGAGAATGTACATAGTCGTTTCACAGTTTCTGTTTGCGAAACCTTTTTAAGAAAAGTATGTTTCCTGAAGACAGGCAGAGTATACTGTTCGAAGCGACGAGACCACTGGGTTTTTTTTTTCAGAGCCAACACACTCCACAAAAAGAGATCATTAACATGGTTGTACCCGCAAGTTTACTATTTAGAATTTATAGTTTTCTTAAACTATGTTAATTTTTGTATGATGATGTATACTCTATTATTTTTTAGGAGATGATATTTTAACCCATCTTGAATCGCCACAATGTATACCCTCTTGGCATGGACTCTCAAATTGTAGTCTAAATGCGTTTCAAGTTTCAAGTTTATAAACAACATTGAAACTTGTCTGCAGCAGGAGTTTCGTCGTCACGAATGCCAAAAGGGAAAGAAACACACGATGCGGATTAAATCTACAATGGCGTAAATTATGTTGTTAAAGCCATTGGACCCTTTCGGTTCAGAAAAAAAAAAAAAAAATCACAGATATACAAATAACTCACAGGGTTTACAGAAGGCAATGGTGAAAGACTTCTCTTGAAATAATATTATTCCATGAAATGCTTTACTTTTTGAGAAAACAGCAAAACAATATAAATTCTCGTCAACGAGAATTACGGATTTATTTGAAACGCATGTCACGAAACGCGCGGAAACAAGGGTGGGTTTTTCCGTTGCTTTCTCCCGACTCCGATGACCGATTGAGCCTAAATTTTCACAGGTTTGTTATTTGATATAGAAGTTGTGGTACACAAAGTGTGGGCCTTGGACAATACTCTTTACCGAAAGGGTCCAATGGCTTTAATTGGTGCTTTACAGTAGAAATCAGTCAAGCGCTGATACTGTATACAGAAGAAAAACAAACTATGGCAAAAAAACTTCAAGGTTGATTGGCGTTTTATTTTGGGCCAGCCCATCTTTTCCTGAAACGTGCAGGGTTCGGTACTTTCACAATCATACTATAACAACATGTTAAAGAGTTTAAAAAAAGTGTTTTAAGCTGAGTCATGAAAATAAAGGTTGTAGCTACATAAACATTTGCGAAATAAGATATAGAAAGTGTTGGGATACTCAAATATATAAGTTATGAATTGAAATTGAGCAGCTCAAATTGAAAAACAGTTTATAGGCGAGTAATCGGGGCTCATTTTCACAAATTTTGTAAGCACAGAAACTTGCTAAGTACAGCAAAGTATTGCTTGACAGAAAAAGAATACCAACAGAGAGGGGGATCAGGGGATGATATTGGTGCACAATGAGAGAAGGCTTGACTGAGGAGGGCGTAAGGAGGGAAGACGTATGCCTACTCGAAATAAAGGTGGGATTTCTTTTCTTAATTAATTTCATTTTATTTGAGTTTGCTTTTCTGGAGAAACATTTGCTTCACAATCAGAATAAATGAAATAAAATGAAATTAATTTAGAAAAGAAATCCCACCTTTACTTCGAGTAAGACGTATGCCTACTCGAAGTAAAGGTTGGATTTCTTTTCTAAATTAATTTCATTTTAATTCATTTATTCTGATTGTGAAGCAAAGGATTCTCAAAAAAAGCAAACTTAACACCGTATATTAGCCATAAAATACAACGGAGAGAAGACCAAAAGAACGTTCCCTTTTTTTAGATGTAATTTAAGAAAAATAGCTATGATATAATTATTTTCTCGTATGACTCTCTGAGAATCAAACGACACTCGGAATAGCGAACATAATCACCGTATTAGCCAATAGCCACATGAAGAGAAAAGTGGAAAAAGTTTTAGTTTTAACTGCGGGATGAAAACCCTAGTGAAAAGGTGAAATAATGCCGTTGGTTTGTTTTCCAGCGGAAATAGGGACTGAAAACTCAGCAGCGCCCAACCAACCCCACCGAAAAACAGCTTGTGCGACAGGGCCTAATTTTATGGAGCTAACAGCAAATATTGTTCACAAATTTCTGCTCAGTACAAATGAGTGGTCACAAAGTGTACTTTTTGACATGGTATTTTGGCTGGTAATTTTGTTCTGTATAGCAAAAGCGTATTGTACTTTAAAAGCAGCTCTGAAATTGGGACCAGTTGATTAGAATACAGGAGCGTCAATGCCGTGAGTCATGACCGTTAGCAGCATCAACTGATGGAACTACCGGCGCAAGCTTTTGTGTTTTTGTGATGTATTCTTTGAAATCAAGGTTATACAAGTAAGCATTAGTTTGGTTTTTGGAACCGTATTTGATTGATAGCCCTGCACATTTAATTTCAAAAGGATCGTACTTTTTAGACATCGCCGAAAATCCGGAGTGAATTTCAATATAGGAAGAATAAACCCATGTTAAGGATACACAATCTGAGAAAAGTTACTGGCACTAACCGTCTCAGATTATAATTCTGGGGCAAACAAACGAATAAATATGTTTAGATAACCACATTGCCTCGCAGTGAAATTTGTTTTTAATACTTTATACTTCCGAATTATACTGAACGAATGCTTTATCACAAGGCTTCTATAACCAAGAGTCTGTAATGCCACTAATTTAAAGACATGGTTTACCAAGGTGTTTTATTCAGTTATCTGTAAGCATATAGAGGAAGATTCCTATAAAAGTGATTGAGAAACTTGTTTTGACTCTTCATCTGAGTAAAACAATTTAAAGAGGACGACACATTTGTATGGAAAAGGGATAAACGAAAAAAGTATCATTGTGCCTGTAGACCATGCAAGGATAATCATCGTCCATGCACACGCAGTAGGCCTAGACTAGTCATAGGGGGTAGGGGTATGCGGGTGCCTCCATTCACCATTTGGGGGTGGGCGTACTTCTGTTGCTGCAGGTTATTGATGTTATTTTTTTTACATTTTTATTTTATTTTGTTCAAGTAGCAACAGTCTATCAACAAATGCCATGCAACAAGGGCAGTCTCAAAACTCAATTACAATTCCTCTCTGGCAAAACCACATCCTCCGGCTCTTTTTTGAACCAACACCGCTTCCAAGAAGAGATTATAACTATAGTCTGATCGAATACTATAGTAGTCTGGTCTGATCTACAGGAATTGTGTTCAAGTTCGTTTCCATCAACAATACCAAATTTTCGGTTTGCACCTGGTATCTGGATGACCCACATGTCCCTGGTTATTCTTGCACAAGGTTGTGACGATCACGGATTATAATAAGGGAATCAATGTGTGGTGAAGAGGTTTGCAACTAATATGTGGTTTAAACCCAAAGAGGCCTGTAATTTTAGCGGGACGAAGTCGAGGTAAAATATCAAGAACCAGGCTTCGGCGGGTTTAAACCACTAGTTGAAAACCGATTCAACCCACTTTGATTCCCATTCATAAACACCTTTTCGGTAAAAAAAAAACACCAATACTCTTTGGTCAAAAGTGAAATAAATGCAAAAATTATAATTGTTCAATGATTGCTTTCAACACTACATCCCTCCAGCTATGAAATGGTAAGGCCCCTTGTTAAACAACTCCTTATAAGGAGATGCTGTGCGCGTCGCGCGTATCGCGTGTTGTTGCTGTTTCAGCCGTTGCTCTCGACCGATAAGAATTAAGAAGCTGTCTTATAAGCACAGGTGCAAGCGTGCGTGTCACGCCCATGTTTCAACACTTTTTACTGGTGTTATATCATCCGTTTAAACAACCCCTCGTGATGCCCTCTCGACCGATCAGAATGGATAAACTGTCTTGCTGTCTTGAAAGAAATCATTGAACAATTGGCATTATGCATTGACGTCATCCAGCCGCCATCTTAGAGGAAAACGGTGACGAAACAATCGAGACGCACGGACTTGTACGCGCAGCGCACAGTATTGGCCAATGAACAACCTCCTTTTGACCTCTAGGTGAAGGCGCCCTACTAATATGACGTCGTGCCTAAGGTATATTATAATGTTTTGCATTTATTTTTTCTTTTGACCAAAAACTGTTGATGTTTTTTTACCGAAAAGGTATTTATGAATGGAAATCAAAGTGTGTTGAGTCGGTTTTCAATTAGTGGTTTAAACCCGCCGAGGCCTGGTTCTTGATAATATTTACCTCAACTTCGTCTCGGTAAAATTATCAAGAACCAGGCCTCGGTGGGATTAAACCACTGGTTGAAAACCTCTTCACCACACATTGATTCCCTTATTGTTCCTTTTAGTTTGTAGTTAATAAAATTCCCATCAAAAGAACTTAATTTGTGCACACTACAGAAAGTGTTTTGAAAGGAAACCACAAGAAACTGGGGTAAATTAACGACAGTAGTGCTTGGAAAAATAAATTATCTCGATCAATGGGTAAGAAAATTAAGCAAAATCGGTAAAAGTTCGACCAATTATTTTAATAAAAATGGAAAATAGTCTTCACGTGGGTTAACTTTCTACCCAACTGTGCTGTTCTCAAGTGCAGCTGCTAACGATAATGTTTCCCTTTTAATAAATACATGGTAATATTTGTTTCCCCAATGCTGAGCAATTGTTTGTCACGGAAGGTAGCTTGGCTAACATCATACTGGAATGAGGAACCTGGAACAAGAGGGCTACTATAGAAATGGGAAGACAATTTAGAAGGAGAGGTTGGGACTGAACTGTGAGCAATTGCCGAGGACTGCTGAAGATCTGGACCCAAATTCATAGAGCTGCTTTAGCAAAAAAAAAAAAAGATTACTAGACAACTCTCTGCTCAGCAGAAAGCTCAGCAGAAATGAGCATGCAGGATACCGGTCACAAATTGAAGACAAGTGATGTAGTTTGGCTGGTAACCTTATTCTGGTATGTTGCGATTTTTGTATGCTTATCAGCAGTACTTTTCGTGTTTAAGAAGCTCTTTGAAATCGGGCCCCTGGAGTTGCGGAGGAAGTGGGTTGTGGCCGCCATCTGTTCAACCCTATTGCCTAACCCGGAATGGAGTAGTGAATATAGGCGTAGAGTGGAAAGCCTTGATGGGCCCAACTTCATAAAGCTGATTCAGCAGATAATATATCAGCTGAATCAGCCTATTGCTTAAAGACACTGGACACTATTGGTAATTGTCAACGACCAGTCGTCTGGCTTGGTGTAATTCAACGTAATGCATAAAATAACAAACCTGTGAAAATGTAAGCTCCATTGGTCGTCGGAGTTGCGAGATACTATGTCACACGAAGTTGTATTCTTTCAGATGCTTGATTCGAGACCTCAATTTCTAAATTTGAGGTCTCTAAATCAATTTTTTTGAAAACTACTTCTTTTTCGAAAACTATGTCACTTCAGAGGGAGCCGTTTCTCACAATGTTTTATACTATCAACCTCTCCCCATTACTTGTCACCATAAAAGGTTTTTTGCCAATAATTATTTTGAGTTATTACCAATTGTGTCTTCTGCCTTCAACAACTTTGGGTTAGACGCCCACAACAGCTTTCGATGGTATAAAGCATTTTTAGGGGAATTAAACACTTCAAAGTAAAATGCGGTTATGAAAAAAAAAAGTTTGTGTGCCCTGAAATTTAACTCAAAAAGCATTTTATTTTTTAGAAACAATTAATATCACGGTCAGATTTTACAACAGAGTTAACTTTACATAACAATGTAAATGTTAAGTAACACATAACTCCCAGAAATTAAAATTAAAAGCTTACCTTTCGTCTAGAAGATACAATGTCCCATCGAGCATACAATAGTGTGATTTTATAACAGTCTCAACCACATCCTATAATAACATTTGTGTTCAAAGAAAACAACCAGACGCATTTGGAACTGGGTGTTCCCAAGCCCAATTCTGCAATATCAAAATTGAACAGCTGATGTGGCTGCTTTTTATATGCGGTGACACAGGGTGATACCTGAAGAAGACCAACCAATAGTAGGGTCCCACGAGCACACCCTATTCAAGCCTATACCGGAGCGCGTATGCGGACGGCCCTGGATAAAGGATATCACCCAAACAATTTCTGTTCATCACCCGTCGGCCATGGACAACACAAACAAGTTTAGTGGATAGTGGTTCAAGGCTTTTTTCATACAATATCCAGTTTGACAAAAGGGGTATTTAAGTCTGTTCTTTATTATGAGAATACGTCATCGGAATACGTCATCGGTTTTTCCAGTGACTTTCCAGCATTTTTTTCTTCTTCAAATGTGTGTATAACTCTTGTCACAACTACCCACATATAAGGATGATAAAGGTCCGTCTAGGACACGGGTGAACAAGCTTTCCTTATAGTATGCGCTTTAACACCCCTTCATTCAGCCTTGTAGTGGGTTTTGTGAGGGTCACTTTATATCGCCACCATTTTCATATTATGGTGAAAATAAAAATATGGTTAATTGGACACCTTCAAAGACCAGTATTCCTATTATAACAAAACTGTGAAAATTTTTACTCAATTGGTAATCGAGGTTGCAAGAAAATATTGAAAGAACAAAAAAGCCTCTTTTTTTAATTATTGTGTGCTTTCAGTTGCTTGACAAATTTAAATGGTAAACGAACACGTTATCAACCAATTTAATTAGCATTCCAACGTCATAAATGCAAGAAGACCTTTCATCTCTTTAATCGCTTCTGCGATTTCACGAAAAGCCACAACAGCCCGAATGAGACGTGTAGTAAATTACAACAATAACAAGTGTAGAAGTAGGTTAAAATGTTGACCTCCCTCACACGAACGTCACACGCAGCGACCGTGGCAAGTTCTTTGTGAGTCAACAACTGGCAAAATGGCCTAAAAATAATACCCGCTGCACCTTTCAATAATTCACACAGGTGTAATTGAATCCGACAATGGTACAAACAAACTATATTGTGATGTATGTTGACGCCATGTTTTATTTTGCACAAAATATAGGAAGACAAAAAAGGTACAAATAATTTAAACTTTTGGCATTGGTTGATTTGAGGATTAATAATTTGTGAATGGATAGCGTGCACCTTAAAGGGAGGGTACACGTTTGGTAATAAAATTGTCAAAAAACAGTCTTATCACTTGGTGTATCCCATCATAACCATAAAATAACAAACCTGTTAAAATTTGGGCTCAATTGGTCATCGAAGTTGCGAGATAATAATGTAAGAAAAAAACACCCTTGTTGGACGAATTTGTGTGCTTTCAGATGAGAATAAAATTCGTAGCTTTAGAAGTCTTTTATGATTTTAGGGAAAATTACCTGTTTCTCAAATACTACATTACGTCAGAGGGAGTCGTTTCCCACAATATATTATCAACAGCTCTCCAATGCTCGTTACCAAGTAAGTTTTTAAGTAAATATTTGTTTTGTGGAACTACCAAACGTGCCGAGATCCGTTGAAGGTCATATTCTCAAAGGCAGCAATGATAAATAATAATAATAATATTGAAGTCTTATATAGTGCACGTATCTACCAAACAAGGTACTCAAGGCGCTGAGTATATACAAACTTTCAGAAAGATAGGTTATTGCAGTGATGAATTCTGAGACCCAATTATTTAGCACCTTATAAGGGTTTACAAGGTGCTACGGCACATTAAGCAGCCACAACCAGGAACACCGGGGCGAACCCCTTCTCTTGTCGTTAAGTGCACTGGGTTCTTTTACATGCGTTACACAACACATGGGACCAAACAGCTTGAAAAACTGTATTGTTACCTATTACCCCTCGCAAATGATACCCTGGTAAGCGATAAAGGTTTTTCAGCCGTACAGTTCATACAAACAATCTGAATGGTGTGCCATTTGCTAAGTCTATCATACAAAAATAATAATAACAAGTTTTAATATGTTCGGGGAAATTGCATAAAGGGTTTCGAGGGCAACGAGGGGAGACTTAAAGACACAGGACACTATTGGTAATTGTCAAATACCAGTCTTCTCACTTGCTGTATCTCAACATATGCATAAAACAACAAACCTTCGAAAATAATATGAGCTCAGTTGACTGTCGAAGTTGTGAGATAACTATGAAAGAAAAAAACACCCCTGTCACACAAAATTGTGTGCCTTCATCTTGACTTCGAGACCTCAAAAATCAAATTCTCAGGTCTCGAAAACAAATTCGTGGAAAATTGTTATACTTTCTCGAAAACTACGTCCCTTCAGAGGGAGAGTTTACTCTCACAATGTTTTATGTCATCAACCTCGCCCGTTACTCGTTACCAATTAAAAGGTTTTAAGCTAATAATTATTTTGAATAATAACCAATTTCCAATGCCTTTAACACATTGTGAAATCAAGAAGCTGACTGAATTCGACTACAGAACGAGCGTTATCTAAAGGAAATGTATTGTGCGTTTTGTGTAAATCACTCTTAAAAATCACTCTTTTGAGGCCTAGAATTTGCTGTTGCAAACTGCTTTATCAATAAAAAGAGGTACACAATTAATAAACAACAACTCTTGGCTACAGACGCCTACTGTGGCAGTAGCGTTCGGTCACAGAAAGCATTTTAAACGAACCATTTCACTGTGCAGTAGTGTGGTTATGATTGTATAAACATTAAACAATATAAGTTGTCTGCTCAAAATTTGAATGAAAAGCGTTTAAATGTCTTAACATGGGGAGGAATATCACGGTCTCAGTGGTTAGTATGTTTTTGTACTAAACCTCCATGACCTAATTCTTAACATGGGGATGGATACAGAAATTTGAAACAGAACTTGAATGTATTAATCATGATTCATAAATACCTCAGACAGTTTCGCTATTCCTATTGGTGGAGACCGTGTCACGTGGGTGTGTATAAACCTTTCTTATGACCGGTAAAAAGTGTTAATTCATGGGCGTGACACGCAACCTTGCACATGTTCTTATAAGATAGTTTTTTCATTCCTATTGGTCGAGAGCAACGGCTGAAACAGTGTGCCACATCACGCGATATGCGCAACGCGCGCAGCATTCCCTTATAAGGAGATTTTTTACCCAAGGGCGGCGGAGGGCTTCACCATTTCATAGCTGGAGGGCTGTTGTGTTGAAAGAAATCATTAAACAATTTATAATTTTTGAATTTATTTTACTTTTTGACCAAAAAGTGATGATGTTTTTGACCGAAAAGGTATTTATGAATGGGAATCAAAGTGTGTTGAATCGGTTTTCAAACTAGTGGTTTAAACCCGCCGAGGCCTGGTTCTTTATAATTTACCTCGACTTCGTCTCGGTAAAATTATCTAGAACCATGCCTCGTTGGGATTAAACCACTATAGTAGAAAACCTCTTCACCACACATTGATTCCCTTATTTTTAATTACCAGGTCTCAGTGGTTAGTATATGTTTGTATACTAACCTCCAGGACCTATTTCTTGAGATTTGTTTCAATTACCAGGTCTCAGAGGCTAGTTAATTATGTACTAACCTCTGAAACCTGCTTATATGGGGATCGGTATAAGAATTTGTATTGGTAAATTTTCAAAGACCAGTCTTCCCAGTTGGTGTAGCTCATTATATGCATAAAATAACAAACCTGTGAAAATGTGAGATCAATTGGTCGTCGAAGTTGCGAGATTTAAATGAAATAAAAAACACCCTTGTCACACGAAGTTGTGTGCTTTCAGGTGCTTGATTTCGACAGCTCAAATTCTAAGCTTGAGGTCTCGAAATCAAATTCGTGGAAAATTACTTCTTTTTCGAAAACTACGTCACTTCAGAGGAAGCCGTTTGTGCCAATGTTTTACACTGTCAACCTGTATCACTATCAAGTGAGGTTTTATGCTGATAATTATTTTGAGTAATTACGAATAGTGTCCACTGCCTTTTAGCATTCTTTTATTCCTGAAAAGGTGGGCTGAAAGTTTGTGTTCATAGTCTCAGATGTACAGTTTGTACCATCACCCCGTCCGGACTTCCATGAACATACCATTGAGTCCACCAGGGAAAGTTAAAATGCTACAAGAAAACATATGCGGTTCCTGTTAACTCGAGCATACAACAAAAACGGTTTAATAGCCCCCCCTCCCCCCAATTTGTTTTTTATAACACTCAGCAAACCCAAACTGTTCGCAGTAAACATGAATTTATATCACCCTGAATTGTGTAAGCGCCAAAGGGCTTACATAAGTGAGCAGTGCTCACCCGAGCATGAACTGTTTCGAACTCGTCGCACAGTGGGCCAGGCCGAAACCAAAGTGCGCCAAAAAGGGGGAAACGTGACCCTGCTAGTTTTAACTTGTTCAACACTTTTGAGGTTGCTTATACCCCAAGGGACCACTTTATGAGGAAATTACGCAAAAAAATATATATATTGACTTGTCATTGACCTCTTAAAGGTATGTAAATTCACAGAAATTGGCCATAAAATGAAAATAGTTGCAAAAATCTTCATAAAGCAAAATTAGACACCTTGCATTGTGTTACGGAGCTAAACTTTCACTTGGCTCTAGTTTAGGGTTCATATTTGAAGGAAATTAAATCAGTTTTTATTTTTGTTGAAGTTTTCTATGAATAAATGCTGACAGTTGTGTCAACATTGACATGAAATTTACGTTTTCTGTGTTCAGCAATACAGTAACTAAAGATTGCCGTCGATTGCTGCCTAAAGTCTACTCATTTCTAATAGAGCATCTTGTTTGCATCATTTTGGTACCAAATTTAGCTGCGACAACCTGCGATACATGATTTTAGAGCATTTTTTCTGAAGCGATCACTGTACGTTTTCGCCCCTTTTCTGATTATTACGTATGGCGCGCTCCACTGAGAAACACGACACCCGAGCAAGGCTGCGCTCGCCGGAAAGGTGCAATATGATACCCCTATTTATGTCTGATTGCGCAGTTGAAATTTCAATGTACTTGGTGTCTCATATGTTGTGATGAGGGATACTGCCGCAGTGCACAATGGCGTCTTTACCAAAAAAGCGATTATTTGAAGTTGTTAGTTCTGTTGATGATGCATCAAACATTGAAAACTCTTGTCGTGGTTGCCTAGAATTATTCACAGATGCAAGCAGTTAGTCACAATTTTACCGTGATAAACAGTCCATTACATCAGGACCAATCAAAAATCGGTATTTTTCTGACGTCATACTCCGATCTAGTTATCACCATTGGGTTCTACGGGTCGGAAAAGCTAAGTAGGTGAACATTCCTGCACAAAACTTAATGATTTATATTTTTGGCGCACTTTCATCCCATTCTGGCCCACTGTGCGTCGGTGTCATGTGAAAGTTGGGTACATAAGCTATTCATACATATCAACTTTTTGACCCATTGTAATATATTATTTTGGTCGGCAGCCGTTTCAAAAGTGTATAGTTTTTTGGGGGGGACACCCTGTGTCTTAACATATGTTTTAACAAAAATCAACATTGTCTGCAAATTTGCAATGAAATAAAATACCTCTCATGATACGTTGTATTGTTTTAAACAAAATTAACAAGGTTGGCTACATTGTTACCAACAATAGCGATCTCTCCTTGATTTGCACTTATGGTTTTCCATAGTTTTCCAATCTGGGTTGGCAAAAACTCGGGCTGTGACGTTGCAAAAGAAAGGTCTGTTGGGTTCATGAACGCCGCCATGACAGCTACCATTCCGTGGACTAGGGCGCTCTCGCTTGAGTGGCCGGCACGATGGGGTTGGCGGCAGGGGCGGTTTAGACTTGGCTGCTGTTCCGATCAAGTGATTCCATTGGATACAATGATACCATTTGATAAAAGAGCAGTGACTATTAAAGGGCGCGTTCGATAGGCTCCACTGGGTCGACACCGCTTTGCTCACTCGGGTAAGCCCCTGACAAGAGCTAATCGAACGATCACACTCGCCCTCTCGTGGTCGTGGCACGCACATCAGGTCACCCCCGTCAGAAAATTGTGCCGTTTCTAGGTGACGTCACCACTTTGGGCTTATTGCATGCTCACGTATGGCGTCTGCAAATACGCACCTGGCGTACAAAGTGGTAACTTCACGTATGGTTAAAACGCGAGATTTTACACTCACAAAATTCTCAAGTTGACGTTCGCGTTTTTGCTCGCCTAACGTGCAGCTTAACCTCCCTAAGTATGCATGTGGATGTACTTCCATGAAATGTTGGTGTGGAATTTGACTGAGTAAGCTCTCTATGGAATTCGGCACAACATCTGACGTCAGCGCAGCAGTAGGCCTACGTGTTGGGGGTCTCCCTACCGGTTTCCCCAATCTGGTCGTGATATCGGTCGTTGTCTTGGTATATAAGAAAATAGTAGGCGAGCCATGAAATTGGGCTCCGTTCGTTTGTCACATCCATTGAATCAAAAGACCTTGATAATCTGACAATAACGGTTATTATAACCCTTACATCACGGAAGTTCACACTTAAACGAGAACAGGACACAAACTATAAAGGAACAATCTAACTTTCATTTGTCATCGGGAAGTGTTCTTCTTTGAAGGTCGCGGTCGATATACTGATTCGAATAACAATGCATACCTTTATGTCAGCTCAACTACGTGCACATGCAGTCTTTAGTTATTAATTGTTTTTTTAGGGAAAACTGAAACGGTTGAATAATTTTTCATTTTGCGAAATTGTGACGCCCAGCCAAGCTCAGCTATAGGGGTAAAAAGTGTTGCTATCATCTTTTCTTAAAAAGAAGCATCGGCACAGTGTTACTGCTCATCGGCGCGGCGTTGCTTTGGTATTTACCCCGTCTCTGGCTCGTTGTCCCCCCTCAGCCCTCCCCGTCTCCGGCTCGGTCTTGCAGTCTCAGGCTATCGGGGCCTCAGCTACAACACTGCTGCCTCAAACCTACCAGACAGATGTTGAAGCGGAAGTGGAATTTCTGTCTGTGTACCACGCTAATGCTCAAGGTACTGTCTCATTCATTTAAGCCTAGTGGTAAACTAGTATGGCAAAATCATTTTGTATTATTGCGTAACATTTGCATTCCTAACTGACGCATACTCCATACGTTTAACAATGTTCCCTCCCTAAATGAGCCTGTCATTGCATAATGCGCATGAGAATTGACCATGGCAAATATCACCAGCTGACAAAACTCCAACCGTTGTTCGCAAATACTTTCAAAATAATACAAGTTGGTATTCACATGTATTGGCTGTTGACAATAAGACAGTGGCAAGGATTGTATTGTTATTAAACTATTTCCTATTGATTACATAGCAGAATGGCAGCACCATTTCACCATCAGAGTGACGTCACAGGAATAGTTTAAGTTTATGAGAATGGATGAGAAAGTGTAGATCCCGCGGAGATTCAGGTTGTTTTGAGGTAACTGGCCGTAATGCATGGTTTAATAACTTGTCTTATTTACTTATTCACCCTTGTTCGGGTTTTAAGGTAACTGGCCGTAATGCATTATTTAATAACTTGTCTTATTTACTTGTTCACCACAGACATTATACCGCCACAAGTATTCAATTGTCCGATGGAATATATAAGAGGGAGCGAGGGAGCTACCACCTCAGGGACAAGCCTTGCTACTTGGCACACTATTTCTGCTTTCGATCTTGATGGCAGTGCTACACCGGCAGATTCTTCAAGAAGCCTGTACGGACAAACCACTTCCACTCAATTCCCATATGGGTTTATACCACCGTTGGGTATGAGTTTATCGTCAACCCGGTTCCTCCAGGCCCGGCAAATATTGCACTTTGCACGTTCTTTGTGGCAATACCAGGTGAGAGTGAAGTTACAAATGTGACAAAAAAAAACACTAGTGAAAAATTGATAAGCGTTACTAGTATTCATGCAGAGTATTGAAAATCTACGGGGCCCCTAAAGGGACAGGTAAACATAAACATTGAAAATGTACAATTAGGGTTGAGTTACTTTTGTTTCCTCGAAATATAAATTCGTCCCCTTGAAATACTAATGCCAAAGTTCGAACGGAATATTTTTAAAGGAGATGGAATTATTTCGAGACAAAATAGTTTTTTGGGGGGGAACAACTGTATTTCGTATGAACAAAATAATGTTGACTTTTTTACGTTGTTATAATTTAATTACTTGCCCCTTTATTTATGGGCCCAGTATTTTTCTCATTTTTTGGGTCAATTGATCTAGAATGAGCAGGAAGATGAAACCAGAAACTTAATGGAACGATTGGTGTAAAAACAAAAATCGTGAAGATCGCAGATTTACATAAAAATTACACGGTCAAATGATGACGATAGTTGAAAACATCCCTTGAAATATATTGAGTTTTATTTTGGCATCGATGCAAAGCAAAATTTGTAATCGTTTTTTTCACTATTTTCTCGTGACCCAGATGGCCGATCGATCTCGAACTTTTACAGGTTTGTCAGTTTATGTATATGTGGTTTTAATTAAAGTGCCTACACTGCCAGCAACTGTTTTGTAAGCAAAAGCCAATTCTGTAATGTTCCTTTAATGTTGGAGAAGGCTTAATTAAGTATCTCTGTTTTATTTCCCTTTTTCGTAGTATTGGATGACGCTGCTCCGCAAATACAGACCTGCCCAAATGACGTTTTCATCAGCATAGACAGAAGTAGTATTCAAGGGGTTGCAAGCTGGATTGAACCTGAACCTGTGGAGAGCAGCAGCATTGTTCGCAGGGCATGGAGATCCCACGCACCAAATACCACATTTCCAGTGGGTGTTACAGAAGTAACATACAGGTGGATTAATCCATCAAGTCAAGCGACGAATTGCACGTTCTTGGTATATGTGTCAACTACAGGTATTCATCTCAATTCAATTCAATTCAGTTTTGAAAAAACTGCTAACATCCTTATTGGCAATAACATAGTAGGCCAGTTCCTTTAAAGACTAGTAATTGTCAAAGACAATTCTTCGCACTTCTTCAACCTATGCATAAAATAACAAATCTGTGAACATTTGAGCACAATTGGTCGTCGAAGTTGCAAGATAATTATGAACGAACAAACACCATTGTCAGATGTTTGATTTTAATGCCTCAAATTCTAATTCTACGGTCTCTAAATCAAATTCCTGGGAAATTACTTCCTTTTCTGAAACTACGTTACTTCAGAGAAAACCGTTTCTCGCAATGTTTTATACTATCAACAGCTCCCTCCCCACTACTCGTTACCAAGTATGATTTTATGCTAATATTTGTTGAGTAATCACCAATAGTGTCCACTGCCTTTAAGGAAACATAACAACAAATAACTAGCATGAACATAACACGTGACACTTCGAGCCTCGTGAGTTACGCCAGAGAGTGGCATCTAATCACCTTTCACCTACATTCATTGCGCACGTAGATATGCATTCAAATCATTTATACTTTGGACACTACATCCAGACGACGAAAGTACCTTGTTTTGATTGGTCCGATGTGATTTTGTCAGCTGCACCCACATTCCTCTCTCTTTGTATCCAATGAAACCACTGGTTCTAAAAACCAAGCACCAGCTGTATTTATCATTACGGTTAAAGGCAGTGGACACTATTGGTAATTGTCAAAGACTAGCCTTCACAGTTGGTGGGTCTCAACGTATGCATAAAATAATGAACCTGTGAAAATTTGAGCTCAATCGGTCATAGAACTTGCGAGATATGAATGTGAAAGAAAAAAACATTATTGTCACACGAAGGTGTGTGCGTTTAGATGGTTGATTTCGAGACCTCAAGTTCTAAATCTGAGGTCTCGAAATCAAATTCGTGGACAATTACTTCTTTCTCGAAAACTATGGCACTTCAGAGGGTGCCGTTTCTAACAATGTTTTATACCATCAACCTCTCCCTATTACTCGTCACCAAGAAAGGTTTCATGCAAATAATTATTTTGAGTAATTACCAATAGTGTCCACTGCCTTTAATGCTAGGGGTAGATTGTTCAATGTTGTTATATCAAATTAACTTAACCTCTTGTTGCGGAACTGTTAGAATTCCTCATCCTTAATTAAGCTTAATTCCCCCTTACAGGAACTGACAATACAGTACCAAGTTTGACATGCCCGGGTGACTTTAGGACTACATCGGCAAATCCAACTTGGACGGTCCCAACAACAACTGATGCATCTGGTGTTCAACCTGTTCAAGGCAGCCATAATCCTGGAGGTGCAATTCCTGTAGGCTTCACGACAGTTACATAGTTGTTCTCGCAAAGTCAAGGCATATACTGCATTTGTCCTAAGTCGCATTATTACTTATATAGGACGGCAGATTAGTGTTGGGTTTGTGATGGTACATTATCAATTCTACAACATAAACGAAATATTTCAAGCGAAATATATTTGTCTAAAGGGCCATCTCTTTGTGGAACAAAACATTTAAGGCAATTTAATGTTTATTCTACCTGTGTTTAATTAAAGATCTGCAAAGACCCAATAGTTTAATATCCAAATCTCTGGCAACTTTCTATCTTGCCTTAAAGCAAATTGTCATAACTGTGGAGTGTTAGTCTGAGTTTTGCGTATTTTGGGTCGAGTCCAAGTCAAAGTCATAATGATTGAATCTGAATTGATGTCTAAATCCAAGTAGTTGAATCAGAGTCCACACCTCTGATTACATGTCCTAATTTTATAAAGCTGCTAAGCACAAAAATATCCTTAGCATGAAATTTCTTCCTTGATAAAAACCGGATTACCAACCAAATTGCCATTTGTTGCATATTGCTTGTTCAGTATTATTTGAGCTGTTGTTTGCTTATCCTTAAAACCACGTGGAAATTTGGTTGGTAATCCGGTTTTTATCAAGGAAGAAATTTCTAGCTAAGCAAATTGTTGTGCTAAGCAGCTCTAAGAAATTCGGCCCAGGTCAAAAAGTGAAAGGCCGCTTCCAGGTGGTTGAATCGGGGTCTGATTGAAAGTTCCGATTGTCGAATATTCCAAAGCTCTTCTCTTATTGACCTTGTGAACCCTAACGGTGCTACATAATTGGGTCTCAAAACTCATCACTGCAATAGTACCTATCTTTGTAAAAGTTTGTACAAAACACTCAGCGCCTTGAGTACCTTGTTTGTAGATACGTGCGCTACATAAGACGTCGATAATACTTATGGATAGGGGGGTGGTTCTACAGAGTCAGAGTTCACGTCACAACGCACATGCAAAGGCACGATTCCCCAATATTTTGCCTAAACTTTCTGCGCCACCATACAAAACTATCCGTGTCTCATTTTGTTTCGTGTCTTTGTGTCCAGCAGGCTTGACTTATGACACCATAGGAAACTACACGGTGGCTTTCAGTCTTATAGCTGGTTTACAATCATTGACTGTTGTTGCTGTACTGTGGTTGCACTGGAGGCAGAAAAGCAAGTCTGTGAGAAAGAAGTAAGTTTCCGCTAAAATATTTGAACTGAATATAAAAAGAGACCTCGGCTGAGGTTTCAAATCCAAGGCATCTGAAAGCTCACGACCTGTGCGACAAGGGTGTTTTTCCTTCCATTATTCTCTCGCAACTTTGACGACCCATTTTTATTCCAAATTTTCTCAGGCTTGATATTATGCTATTCATTAAGTTGAGATACACCAATTCTTTGACGATTACCAAAATGGTTCCGGTGCCTTTATAATTTCGCCCTCTCGTGGTGACGGCATGCACCTCAGGTCACCCCAAGTGACCCATCCCACAAGCAGGGCACTGACCTGGGTGAGTCCCGTCAAAGCTGTTCGAACGTACCGGGGCAGACCGGGGTCGACCGAGGGAAGCTTAACGAACGCACCCTTTGCCAACCAGGTCGATGCGCCCCCACCGACGCGTTCGAAACACTCACAGTGGAGGACTCAAGAAATGTGGATGTCGTTTTATTCCTCTCCATTTTAGGTAATTACTTCTTAATTATTTCCCTTCTATATTCACCCAGTGCGTAAACATTATTATGGAACATTTATTTATATGTTAAAATGTAACCTTTGTAAACAAGTTTCTCTCCATCTCAGAAATGATCTTATTGAAAATTAAAGAATGTTCTGACGGAAAGTGAAAACCGTTTCCTCGCCATACTAGCGAGCTTTCGATTTTCGGCACGGAGCACACAGGACGGATGAAAGCATAAGACAGTTGTCTGTATGCTCACGCTCGAGTGCTCCCGTTAATTAGGACCGCATGGTGGTATAGAGTTGATTCAAGTCCCTGTCCCGTGAGAGTCCTTCTATTTTATGTCCCATCGCCTAAAGACAGACACCTTTGGCGAGGTTGGCATTCCCCAACCTAGCCCCCCCCCCCCCCCCCCCCCTGTGCCTGACCATTATCGGGACCACAATAACTACATTTTGAAGTCGGATATGATTTTTAGGATCTCTCGCACGAGAACGGGGCTTGAATCAAGTCTATCACAAGGCTCCCACACCATACAACGTGTATCACCAAAATAGCGTTCCCAATCTCTACACGACGGAGACTACTTCAGATTGGCGCATGCGTCGATCGATTTTCCTGCTCCCTTACACTGATATCTATTATGTACAATCAGTAATACCTCATAGTGTATTAATTTTTCTTCCCAGGAAAGATGAGGCCACTAAGCATCAATGGACGTTGTACATGTACCTTCTTTCTCACATGGGCGCAACCAACCAAGCGTGTTTAGAGTACCCTCTATTTACATGTACTTGAATGTATTACATCTCCATGCATAGAGCTATGAGCTGGGTCTATGGTCCATGGTCCGCCCGGGGCCGGCCGTCCACAGCGCTACAAATCAAAACAGCTTACATATAGGACGGGAGTGTGAGCGAAATCGAAAGCTCGGTCAGTGCATGCACGCTTGAATGGAGTTGCACAACACCAGAAAGTGGGTGCTTGATGCTAAGTAGCCTCATCTTCCCTGGGGAAAAACACGCTTAGAATTTTTTACCGTCCTGTGTGCTACCGTCCCGAAAATCGGAAGGTCGCTATTGTTAACCCGGGTCACTTGAACACCACCCAAGTCACAGGCCTAGGCTTTTGCCAGTCCATATAGCATTGAACAATCTCCTTATCCAGGGCCTGCTTTAATATCGAAGAACTTCTGTGTCGTGCGTTTAGACCCCCGCTATTTCATGCATTGTGTACTTTCCCTAAAGCAACACTCGAGGGCGCTACATACCTGCCTCCTCACTTTGAAGCGTAATGTTTTTCATAAAGTTCAGTTATACTCTATGTACCAGTGATACGCACGTTCTATCTTAAGGTTTCCTCGCCAACGATAACGATAATAGTCTCAACTGTTTATCAGCTAATGATTTCTGTTTCTACCTCAATTCCGAATATTTTTTTGAAAGGGGACTCACATGATGACGTCATAAGTTCCCCATCTATTATATCTTCTAAGTATCGTGACATCGGATGCAGTTTAAAGGTTTAAAAAGGTTCGCATTTCTGCAAATGTTTCGCTCATGAGAAAGCGGATCACCAGATGCATGGTAATACGCGATGCCAAGTACATGAAGTTCTAAACCCGAAATCAAAAAAACAAAAAGATTATCCGAATATTATTACCCAAAATGGAAACTGCAGTCAAGAAACTAAAGAAGCCGGTCTTATTTTGAGGACGAGGTGACAGAACAATGTCAATGTGGAAAACATAATAATGGTTGCGTTCGTTTAGCTTCCCTGGGTCGACCCCGGTGTGCTCATCCAAGTGGCGTATTTTATTTTTTTCCAGGACGATTGTAGACACTGATAACTGCCCCACGTTCGTCCTGGAAAAGTCGCCTATTTTTTTTTAGGGGACGAACGTGTATAGATATTTACCCACGTTACATCTGGAAAAAATACGAAAAAATACGTGGTGACGTCAGAGCACCTCGGGCCAGCCCCAAGACCCGCTTTTGAATAGGGGCACTTGGGGGCTGGCCCGAGGTACTCTGACGTCACTACGAGAATGGTCACGTGATGATGCGTATTTTTTTTCCTAGGTGGGACGTGGGTAAAAAATTAGTATCTGCACACGTTCGTCCTGGAAAAAAAATAAGCGACTTTTTCAGTACGAACGTGGGGTAATTATCAGTGCCCACGGTCGTCCTGGAAAAAATTAAATACGCCACTTGGATGAGCACACCGGGGTCGACCCAGGGAAGCTATTCGAACTCACCCATTGAGAAACGAGTCGGGGCATTCATGACGTCAATGAAACACGAACGAAACAACAAAAACCCATGTATTTCTATGTGAACCACCATGGGCACCATATACCAACGAAACCACCGATGCATAACGTATATACAGTCTTTATATAATAACATTCCCAAAACGCAAAAAGGTCTTTCATTGGGAAGTTGTTTTCACACTTTTTTTGAAAGGTGCATTCATAAAAAAAAATAGAGCTGAGGTCATACATAAATGTCATATGTGAATGTATTCATCCAGTTGCGTATGTAAAAGAAAACGACGAGACCTTGGGTCTATATTTTCAGACTAAAATAAGCTAGAAGTGATTCATTTGAAGTCTACTGCAGTCAATTAATCATAACAATTCATCATGAAGTTTAAACTCCTTTCCTTTTTAGTGCCTTTTCTGGTCCTTCGGAGTGGTACATGCCGATCCACTGGCGCACCAAGTCAGGCCTGTTCATCTCTGACGCCAAGCCATCCTGGATCCTCGCAGCCAAGCAATACAAGTCCCTACCAACTAGAGCTGATTTCTGGCAACAGCTATGCTGCGGGGGAAACAGTAACAGGTTGGTGTTTTGATTTTGATTTTTTAAAAACACTTCTACTGATGTTTTAAACAGTGCTTTAAAAAAATCCAAGCCATTCGGGGAATGGGAGAAATCCACACTAACTATACTCGGGTTAGATTCGAACCCATGGGTTCGAATCCTCATATTATTCCGGTGAACATTTCGGGCTGTTGGGGTTGAGTGTTTAAATAATTGCCGTTGTCAGATGCAATTGTGTCCGCCATGCAATACTGTCCGCTCCCGACACTTTTGCATATGCAATTGTGTCCGGGGCTATGCAAAAACCGTCCGGTGGACATGTACATGACCGTATTTTATGATTGCAGCGAATACCCAACGGCCGAACATTTCCCATGGCATTCATGACATGCACTTAGCTTGTAAACAATTGGCGAACGTGTTCCGTCGACCAAGGGCGTTTAATTTACTGCAAGGACGATTTTTTTTGCACGGGGCGGACACAACTGCATATGTAATTGTGTCCGAGGGGACACAACTGCATTATGCAGTAGCGTCCGGGCGGACACGATTGCATATGCAAAACCGTCCGGCGAACATTATTGCATATGCAATAATGTCCTCCGGATAGTATTGCATAGAGGACATAACTGCATGCGACACCGTATCAAACAAAAACATACCATAATTTTCCAGGGGTTGGTAATGGGTGAAGACTGAAATCCTACTTTTTTGATCGGAGGGATGGCACAATAACCATTCGCCTGTCGTCATTCGCCTTTTCTGAAAGTTGTCTATGCGATCATAATAGTTAAAGTCAACTGGAATTTTCTTTCTTTAAAAATTAGAGTTATGTTAATGAACAATACATTTTTTTTTGAAAATTGTTGTATGGATTTATATGTTGAAAAAATAGATAAAGTTGTATGGGGTGACTCCGCCTACCCCTTTTGTGACGTCAATTGAGGCAGACTTTGGCTCGATCGAACATCGACATCGAACACACGTACGTGCAGGAACATGCAAGTCCTAGTCGTGAATTTGTACGTTTCGAAAAAAAGGTTTATTTGTTGCATATTTCCGGCAATGTCGATCAGGTGTGTTGCTGCTGGTGTTGCTGCTGGAGGCAGCAAAACAACTAAAGATGGGGTCCGTTTGCAAAGTGGTCCGGTCCGACGTCTTTTCCAGCGCTGTGTAGCAAACACTTAGAGCCGTCGTGCTTTAAATATCGCGACTCGGTTGACGTCACGAACAGCGCCCTCTCGGTCGGGCCTACTTTTAAATTTGTTAATAAAATGGAAACTAATTTTGTTAAACCTTAGTTAACTGTGTATTTATATTCTACTTAGCAAAACACATATTTTAGGGCAAAAGCTTTATTTTGACAAAATACCACTTCCAGGTGACTTTAAAGGTGTTTGAGGTAAAAAAAAATCTTTAAAAATGACATGTATTACGTATAGCCTACAATTAATTGAATAACTAAATGAGCTATAAACATCTGAACGAAATAATTAAATGGGACATTTAGCTATTACAAGAAATTCATAATTATGGCTCGTATAATTTAAGTCATAGGTTGTGCTAGGTCATAACTATAAACCGTACGAAGTCTTCAAAAAGACTTGTACTAAGTAGTCCATATAATATTTGTTTAAAATAATTATTCCTTGTAATGCGATCAAAATAACTCAGACGGAGCATTTTGTTATAGTGCCTTTTAGTAGTACCCCGTACTGCGGTTGTAAATTGTTTAATGTCTTTTATCGGGCAATTTTTATCCATATTAAATTTTTACCTTGTTTGCCACATAATTGAGCTGCCAGTTTTGTGTATATATAAAAATGAATGAATGAATGTCAATTGAATGAATGAAAGGTAGACAGATGTTATCCAGACAAAAAAAATCTAATCCACATTCAATTAAGGAATACCGGAGTTGCTGTGTGAACAAACATTTCTTTGTAATGTATCTTCACTTAGTTCGTCTTAGCGCCAACCCTAGCACGACCACCTTCAAGGGCGTCATTATGCAGGCCCGCCAGGTCACTGATGGTTCTATCGTGGGTTCTTGGCAGCTATCAGACAGCGATTATCAGCACCTTGCATGCCCAGGAGATACCGATGGTCAAGGGACTATCACACACACACACGGACAGCTCGTCAAGACACTGCCGGTAACATTCACTTGGAATGCTCCAGTTGAGCTAGTTGGTGATCTGGAATTTCAGTAAGTATGCCATAATTTGAAAACGACCAGAACACACAATCGTCATGTTGCAGGGACACAATTTTATTGAGATTAGAAGCACACAACCTTTTTGAAAAGAGAAAAGCCTTGTTCAGCAGAAATTAAATGAAGTTTACACAAGTTTTGAAGACGACTAGATCATACTTATCGAAACATTGTGTTAGCGTGAAAATTCATCTGTGTTGGTATTTAGATACAATTTGATTTAACTCTTAAAACGATGTGTTGTTATAAGCCACATGGCCAGATACATCAAGCACACAAACCTGCTAAGCACATGATTAACTTGTGCAGAAAGCGCTCGCCCACCAAGTCGATTCGATACCATGGCCAAATGTGAGTTCGGGAATTCTCCCTCGGGGGAAAAATCAAACACTTTCGATCTCTGGCTATGCCCCGTAGTCATAATAGGTTGATGTGGCTGGATGTGACCTTGCACGCTCCTTCTCGAACACGCTGTAGCCGCGTCCTTTGCAATTCAGGGGTCGATTTCACCAAGTTAGGACTCGTCTTATCTCGAGTTAGGATTAATCTTAAGGTCTGCATGCTACAGTGCAGGGTTGGGACTCGTCCTAAGTCCTAAGATTAGTCTTAAGTTAGGAAGAGTTTTGTGAAATCGACGGCTGCTCTTATAGCTGCGAGTAAGGATGTCAGCATCCCAAATCATAATTAGAAAAAGAGAACAGTTTTGCTGAACAGAAATAGGTTACCAGCCTAAAGCTTAAATTGTTGTGGCTGGTGACTCACTTATTTTATTTGCTAAGCAAAGAAATTTGTCAAGCAGTATTTTCGGATTAAACGTTCTTGTGAAATTGGGCACTGTTCTCAAAACCATCACAACTTTATAGAGACAGTTTTTATGTAGGTTTTTCCTGTGCCCAATCCCGTGGTTCTGCTTACAGTAAATTATGTGGCCTTAATAGTAGTTTATTGTTAAGGCTGTAAGCGTAGAATTCCGCGGTAAGCAGAGCCAACAAATTTAACCCCGATGTGTCCGCAAGCATCACTTGTACAGACCAGAATCCAAGTTTTATAAACCAAACCTTGGTTGAAATGATTTTGAGATAGGACCTTTATTTATAAAAACTAAAATAAAAAAGAGAATGAATGTATAGGTTTTCTCGGTCAAATTCGGCAAATGAGCAGTCAATTTCATTTTCATGCATTCGAATTAAAACTGTTTTGTCTCTCCAGTTGTTTCTGCGTTTCAAAATCAGAATTCGGCCATTCAATTTCGTTTTGAGTCGAGTCAAATTCCTTTAGCACTCTGTTCAATTTAGCGTATCGTCATTCTTTTTCGTGACACACACGCCTCAAGAAGTGACTGCGAATTTGAATGCTTCTTTGATGAAATGTTAAATTGAATGATTATTTTGTAAAATCGAATGACGCAACATTACATTTGACTAATAATAATCGAATGACTCTTTTCAGTAGCATTCAATTTCGTGCCAAATAGAATAAGCTGATGATTAAATTGGCTGCTCATTTTCCGAAATTGACCAAGAAAACCTATAATGATATCCAAACATTTCTGACGAAGATTTGCTTTGGAATGTTGATGCAATACGATGGTTGACATAACTAAGATGGCAGTGTGTCAAACATTGCATTAGTAACCCTAGTCCATGTTTATGTTGCTGCTTGTCACACAATTCAGCCCTTACATGTGCATTTATGGGCTAAAACGGAGAATTCTTCAAGGAATAATGTCTTGAATTTCGGCTATTAATCACACATCATTTTTTTCTGTAGGTTTTCGGTTGTCCAGGAATACGTAACGTATTGGACAAATATGAAGTCCTCCATCGGTAAGTTCGTTTTCTTCAGCCATGGTTAAAGATGTTGTGTCAGATTTTTGGCCGATTTGACCCAAAAACTGTTATTTAGAATTCAATCTATAGGTATTTATTGATGGGGGTCGAGAAAGTTACAAGCTTTCATTTGAGCCATTGCTCGAAAAAGTCCGCCAATTATTAGTAGCAGTGAAAGTGCTCAAAATTAGTTTTCGTCGGGATCCCGACAATATATCACGTGACCAATTCTTATGCGTTTATAAGAAACGTTTTAAATTTTTATCATGTTTCCTGACCATTAAAAGTAAAAGTTCAACTTGTTTTCGTTAGAGCGGGTGATACTCTTTGAAATACCATTCACTCAAAACAATATATTTCTTAATGTTTGGGGCCAAAAATCTGAAATAGCATCTATAAGCCCATTTTAGGCCCATTGTGGTGTTTGTGTACGACCTGTTTTTTACACATGGACAACTTTTCTTTCAGGTCTAGATTTGAGAGAAAACTATAGTGAATCTAGTGATTGTCTTTGAAAAATGTATCTTTGATCAAAACTTTTTATTTCTTTTGCTTTCCAGTTGCTCCAGCAGCAAACTCTTGCATTTCCAACCCATGTCAGAATGGGGCAACATGTTTACCAGGAACCAATAGCCATACCTGCGTTTGTGATGCAGGCTTTACTGGACTAAACTGTCAAAGTAAGTCATCTTTTAATTCCTGACCTGTTTTCGTAAACTATACGATTTTTTTTCCTTCTTTCAGTTCTCAACTTAAATTTATAAACTAATCTAGAATCTTGTACCATTCAAATTTTTTTTTAGTTCTAAACTGTTCCACTGTCTGCAATATTACATCATTCAAGTTTTGCTTCTATGTTTTGCTTTCCAGCTGCAACAAGCCCAACACCTCCTTGTCTTTCAAACCCATGTCTGAACGGGGCAACATGTTTGACTGGAACCAGTAGCTATGTTTGTACATGCACTGCAGGCTTTACAGGAACAAACTGTCAAAGTAAATAATCTTTTAATTCCTCCTGATTTTTATATGTTACAATTTTGTCTTTCAATTCTAAACTTTCTGTAACATTGTCTGCAAAATAACATTATTAAAGTTTTTGCTTCTATCTTTTCCTTTCCAGCTGCAACAAGTCCAACACCTCCTTGTCTTTCAAACCCATGTCTGAATGGGGCAATATGTTTGACTGGAACCAATAGCTATGTCTGTCAATGTGCTACAGGCTTCACTGGAACAAACTGTCAAAGTAAGTCATAATTTTCATTCCTCCTGTTTTTAAATGTGACAAATTTTTCTTGCAGTTCTAAAGCTCTTTTGCCATCACTGCATAATAACATAATTCAAGTTTTGCTTCTATGTTTTGCTTTCCAGCTTCAAGTTCAACACCTCCGTGTCTTTCAAACCCATGTCTGAATGGGGCAACATGTTTGACTGGAACCAATAGCTATGTCTGTTCATGCACTGAAGGCTTTACAGGAACAAACTGTCAAAGTAAATAATCCTTTAATTCCTCCTGATTTTTATATGTTACAATTTTGTCTTTCAATTCTAAACTTTCTGTAACATTGTCTGCAATATAACATCATTAAAGTTTTTGCTTCTATCTTTTTCTTTCCAGCTGCAACAAGTCCAACACCTCCTTGTCTCTCAAACCCATGTGGGAATGGGGCAATATGTTTGACTGGAACCAATAGCTATGTCTGTCAATGTGCTACAGGCTTCACTGGAACAAACTGTCAAAGTAAGTCATAATTTTCATTCCTCTTGTTTTTAAATGTGACAAATTTTTCTTGCAGTTCTAAAGCTCTTGTGCCATCACTGCATAATAACATAATTCAAGTTTTGCTTCTATGTTTTGCTTTCCAGCTTCAAGTTCAACACCTCCGTGTCTTTCAAACCCATGTCTGAATGGGGCAACATGTTTGACCGGAACCAGTAGCTATGTCTGCACATGCACTGCAGGCTTTACAGGAACAAACTGTCAAAGTAAGTCATCTTTTCACTCCTGACTGTTTTAGTATGTGACACATTTTTCTATTAGTTATAAATGTTTTATGCCTTTGTCTGATGGCATCATTCAAGTTTTGCTTCTATCTTCTGCTTTTTAGCTTCAAGTCCAACACCTTGTCTTTCAAACCCATGTCTGAACGGAGCAACTTGCTCACCAGGAACCAATAGCTATACCTGTGTTTGTGATGCAGGTTTTACTGGAATAAACTGTCAAAGTAAGTCATATTTTCTGTCCTCCTGTTCTTATATATGACAAATTGTTTTTTTTTTTCAGTTCTGAACTTCTTGTGATTGTTTGCAATCTTACATCACTCAAGTTTTGCTTCCATCTTTTGCTTTCCAGCTGCAACAAGCCCAACACCTCCTTGTCTTTCAAACCCATGTCTAAATGGGGCAACATGTTTGACTGGAACCAATAGCTATGTCTGTACATGCACTGCAGGCTTTACAGGAACAAACTGTCAAAGTAAATAATCCTTTAATTCCTCCTGATTTTTATATGTTACAATTTTGTCTTTCAATTCTAAACTTTCTGTAACATTGTCTGCAATATAACATCATTAAAGTTTTTGCTTCTATCTTTTTCTTTCCAGCTGCAACAAGTCCAACACCTCCTTGTCTCTCAAACCCATGTGGGAATGGGGCAATATGTTTGACTGGAACCAATAGCTATGTCTGTCAATGTGCTACAGGCTTCACTGGAACAAACTGTCAAAGTAAGTCATAATTTTCATTCCTCTTGTTTTTAAATGTGACAAATTTTTCTTGCAGTTCTAAAGCTCTTGTGCCATCACTGCATAATAACATAATTCAAGTTTTGCTTCTATGTTTTGCTTTCCAGCTTCAAGTTCAACACCTCCGTGTCTTTCAAACCCATGTCTGAATGGGGCAACATGTTTGACCGGAACCAGTAGCTATGTCTGCACATGCACTGCAGGCTTTACAGGAACAAACTGTCAAAGTAAGTCATCTTTTCACTCCTGACTGTTTTAGTATGTGACACATTTTTATATTAGTTATAAATGTTTTATGCCTTTGTCTGATGGCATCATTCAAGTTTTGCTTCTATCTTCTGCTTTTTAGCTTCAAGTCCAACACCTTGTCTTTCAAACCCATGTCTGAACGGAGCAACTTGCTCACCAGGAACCAATAGCTATACCTGTGTTTGTGATGCAGGTTTTACTGGAATAAACTGTCAAAGTAAGTCATATTTTCTGTCCTCCTGTTCTTATATATGACAAATTGTTTTTTTTTTTCAGTTCTGAACTTCTTGTGATTGTTTGCAATCTTACATCACTCAAGTTTTGCTTCCATCTTTTGCTTTCCAGCTGCAACAAGCCCAACACCTCCTTGTCTTTCAAACCCATGTCTAAATGGGGCAACATGTTTGACTGGAACCAATAGCTATGTCTGTACATGCACTGCAGGCTTTACAGGAACAAACTGTCAAAGTAAATAATCCTTTAATTCCTCCTGATTTTTATATGTTACAATTTTGTCTTTCAATTCTAAACTTTCTGTAACATTGTCTGCAATATAACATCATTAAAGTTTTTGCTTCTATCTTTTTCTTTCCAGCTGCAACAAGTCCAACACCTCCTTGTCTTTCAAACCCATGTCTGAATGGGGCAACATGTTTGACTGGAACCAATAGCTATGTCTGTCAATGTGCTGCAGGCTTTACTGGACCACACTGTCAAGGTTAGTCATAATTTTAAAACTCCAATAGTAATTACAACTTTCATTACGTTAGTGGCTGAATATCAATGTTGATATATTCTTCGAACAATTCTAAATCATTATAACAACACTCTTAATTGAGCCTCAGGTTATCAAAGAGAATAATTGCACTTCAAAATAAAGATATGCCCACTAATTGAAGGGTGGGGGGAAAATGTGCTATATAAAAGCCCTGTGTTACTTGTATGTATGTATATATGGAAACGATTTGCTGTTTCTTTTGCTTTTCAGTTTTTACAAACCTTTGTAATTCCGACCCATGTCTGAATGGGGCAACTTGCTCACCAGGAGTCAATAGCTATACCTGCGTTTGTGATGCAGGCTTTACTGGAATAAACTGTCAAAGTAATAATTTTTTAACATTTTCAAATGTAGTAATTACATTTTCATCATTAAAGTCACCTGGAAATAGATTTTTTTTTCTTTCAAACATAAGAGTATATGCTTGCGAACAATAAAACATTTTTGTTTTGTTTGTAATTGTTTGTCACGATTTATATGTTCAAAAAATATATAAAGTTGTTTGGGGGCTAACTCCGCCTACCCCTTTTGTGACGTCAATCGAGGCAGATTTTGCCTGCAATGCGTATAGTGAACACACGTGCAAAGTACATGTACGTCCAAGTCGTGAGTTGGTACGTTTCAAAAAGTGTTTTTCCGCATTCAGCAGCAATACACCTGGTCGGGATTGCCGAAAAAAACAAAAAAAAACCTTTTTTTGAAACATACAAACTCACGACCTGGTCCGTACATGTACTTTGCAATTGTGTTTACTCTACGGCATTACAGACAAAGTCTGCCTCGATTGACGTCACGAACAGCGCCCTCTCGGGTTGGGGTCTACTCTTAAATTTGTAAATAACATAAGAACTGATTTTTTAAAACCTTAAGTTCAAGTTCAAGTTCAATTTTACAAAAAACACGAAATGCGAATGTTTACAGATTTTTTTAGCATCAGTTATGTGTAGCAAATATATCCAGATTTGTTGACATAAGAAGTTTTTGTTAAATTGAGCTGTATTAACCTCATCTGATCATTGATGTTCTTACTTAAGTTAATTTTCCAGCCTAAAACTAAGTCTTCTAATTCCCAAATCTGCAAACTGTGATCCATTCTTCTTAAAACCAACAGTTTTGAGGCCACTGCAACTCTATTAGATCCTCAAAAAACGACACACAAGTTCTACGATGTCAAGAAATTAATTTTTTATATTTGTAAATTGGGGTGTGACTTAACTAAATTTAATACCATTATAAAGTATAGTATCTTCTGATCATCGCAGTGTTTGAGTTTTCTGTGTGAACATTGATTTTCGTAAAATTTGGACTGTTCCATTTCACGGGGTTTCGCTTCGTGAAATGGAACAGTCCAAAATTTACCTTTCGATAATACTCCTCCCATTCCACTCTGATCCATTCAATATTTGTATACTAGCTGATTCCTAAATTAAGGAAAATCTTCCTAAAGTTGCATGCGCTCTCCACAAAAAAGATGATTTCACAAAATGCTTACCATCAATTTCACAAACAAATCTAGACTTGGAAACTTTTTGATCAGTGTATTATTTGTGTATGATTTCCATGTCGCCAAGATATGTTTTTGTTTCCGGTTGACTTGCAGTTGCAAGTCCAACTCCTCCTTGTGTTTCAAACCCATGTCTGAACGGGGCAACTTGTTTGCCTGGAACCAAAAGCTATGTCTGTCAATGTGCTACAGGCTTTACTGGAACAAACTGTCAAAGTATGTCATATTTTCTTTAGTTCTGAGATTCCAATTGGTAGAGTCTTTAGGTTTAAACTAACTGTGTTAAACTACTTTTTTTTGCAGCAGATTGGTTGGATTCAACACCACCAGTAGTAACTTGTCCAGCTGACTTTAGTTCTGAGGTTCCAATTGGTAGTTTTAGCAAGCAAGAGTCATGGACTCTACCAACAGTAACTGATAACTCTGGAAGCTTCTTTTTGGTATCAAGCACGTACAATCCTAACGACTTTTTCCCTGTTGGTGAAACCACAATAATGTACACATACAGAGATGCTTCCAACAACATCAATACCTGCAGTTTTACTCTAACGATTGTTGAAGGTAAAGTCTTTTGATAAAATTGCTCTTAACAAGAAGCTACATCTTACAAGTCTCTGACTCATTCCTTTTTAGTGACAGTTTTGCAATCCTTATCTCAACACAACGTTTAAAAACTATTATACTATTATTGAACCATTGGACACTTTCGGTAAACAGTATTGTCCAAAGGCCCACACTTCGTGTATCACAACTGATATAAAAAATAACAAACCTGTGAAAATTTAGGCTCAATCGGTCATCGGAGTCTGAGAAAATAACGGGGAAAACCCACCCTTGTTTCCGCACGTTTCGCCGTGTCATGTCATGTGTTTCAAATAAATCAGTAATTCTCGACAACGAGAATTGATAATTGTTTTAATGTTTTCTCGAAAAGTAAAGCATTTCATGGAATAATATTTCAAGAGAAGTCTTTCACCATTACCTTCTGTAAACCCTGTAAATTATGTGTAAATCTGTGAACTTTTTTTTTTTTTCTGTTCCGAAAGTGTATAATGGTTTTAAATAATTTAAGCTGGTGAGGAAGATATCTTTTTAACACATTCTTGCTCGTCTTTTGATAAAGTTGCTCTTAAAAGCCATTGGACACTTTCGGTAAACAGTATTATCCAAAGACCAACACTTAGTGTATCACAACTTATATGAGGGCGCCCTTCGACTGCAGGCGGTCGAGGTTTTATCTGTCTCCGTTCTTGTTGTTTTTTATCTGCTTTTATCGTCCTTTCTTTATCGTCATCCTGCATCTGTGGTAGCATCAATCTGTCAGTTTGTAATTGCGAGTTCGAGAACATTCGCTATTTTGGGGATTGATGTTTTCTAGTTGGTGAAATTTTGTCGTCTTTATTGTTGCTGACTGTCCTGATTGATCCTCGAAGATGGCGTCCATCAACAATACGTTACTGTTGACATTCATTTTGCTGTTCGTTCATCGAACCGTACAACACCACTCGCAAATTATCCGCTCTGTAAATGAATCAATCCTCAACAAGGACTTTGCTGAATATGTCTTGAGCACCGACAAACCAAGCTTTATGTCATCCAACTCAGGTAAACACCAAATTGCAGCTCTCTTTTCCGGCCTTTTCGAGCCATTGAACTCGAAGTCTAGACGAGCCCTTCGGATCTTCATGAGATCTGTCACATAGCTCTTGTGTATCTGGCGTGTGCTTAAAATCCTCGACATCATTCTCATACGAATGTCTTTGTTATAATGATTACACTGGCACAAGGTGTGAGATACCACCAGGTACAACATGTGTTTATATATTTTCTTAAAGCCGCCATCTTTGATGTTGAACAATGGAAACTCTTGGCCAATGATAGCTCTTAACGGGAAGGTACACGTTTGGTAGTTACTCAAAACAAATACTAACTTAAAAACTGCCTTGGTGAGCTGTTGATAGTGGCTGTTGACCAATTGAGCTAAATTTTTTACAGGTTTGTTATTTTATGCATATGTTGAGATACATCAAGTGAGAACACTGGTCTTTGACAATTACCAATAGTGTACCTTCCCTTTAAAGGCACTGGGCACCTTTGGTAACTGTCAAAGACCAGTGTTCTCACTTGGTGTATCCAAACATATGCATAGAATAAACAATCTTAGACTGTGAAAGTTAGGCTCAATTGGTCATCGAAATTGCAAGAGAATATTGAAAGAAATAACACCCATGTTGCACAAAATATTGTCTGTGCTTTCAATTCCCCCAAAACGGCGGCAGGTATTTCGATATTTAAAAGTGAGAAATTACCTCTTCCTCAAAAACTATGTAATTTTAGAGGGAGCCGTTTCTCACAATGTTTTAAACTATCAACAGCTCTCGATTGTTCATAACCAAATAAGTTTTTTTGTGCTAACAATTAGTATGAGTACATACCATTTGTCTTATAACGGAACACAGTATACTACCATTATCAGAAAACTCGATGTAATTTTACCCGCTGGTTCAAAGAAATCAGTCGCTACGACAAATTTTCCATAAAATGGAATTACCTTCTGATGATTATGCATGGAAATTTTACACAATTATATTTTTAATTTTAGATTCCTGTGACTCTTCTCCATGTAAAAACAATGCAAATTGTATCACATTACCCGGGAACTCTATCTTCTGTGAGTGCTTCAATGGATACACAGGAACCTATTGTGAAATTGCCCCAGGTGAGAATCAATATACAATTGTTGCACGCTGTGATGGGGTCCATGGCGTTTTGTACACCCGAGGGAGGAAATGGAACCCGACCAATCAAACTTCACAATTTCTATAGAGGTACTCTACTTATTATACATGGGTCTACATGGTAACTATCATGTACATGATCACTACTGTACGCAGACGATAACTGACAATAGGTGTACGATAACTAACATGTACGTACATGTTACACCTTAACTATTTCAAATGGGACCTACGTGTGGAGGGGGGTGACGAACGAGGCCTCAAATAATTTGAAACCTCGAAACATCAGTGGGTTCGGATTGACTCTTTAATTTGGTAACTGTAATTGGAAGTCGGAAAAGCAACCGACCAGCGACGGAGGCATTAGAATGGCATAACAAAGTTAACAGTAAACAATTAACAAGTAAAAGAGAAAAGAGAAAATAAAAGAAATCATTAGTATGATAAATACATGCAGTGTGTGTGCACCAAAATCTATCCAATTAGGTAAAATACTGAGTGTGAAATAATGCAACTCTCAATTAATTAATTTGCAACCCTTCTGTTTTGAAATATACACCTGTATCTGTAAGACCTGTATTAAACAATTATATCCAGCAGTACAGTTAGTTTCTACCAGTCAAAACAATATACATGGGATTATCCAGATCTTGTCCTAAAACCCTTAAGCATTATCAGAACAATATATAGATTTATTCTAAAGTCTTAAAGTCATCAGCTTAATAATAATAGACAACCTTCTCCAAATAATACACCATGGCAAGCTAATTAACACACTATGTCAATACATGTACCAATTTCACAAGTCTACCAATGACGTAGAGGGCGCTGTTGTAGCATAACTAGACTATGGATCACCACGTCAAAATATGCCCACATTGCTCAATCAACTTAGACTTAATACGTATAACTGTACTGTAAATTACCCATTTCACAGATGCATTAACTACAGGAATTATTTCACCACATACAATAAACCTCAGGCTCGTGTTAAATAAACGCACATGTACCAGCAGAGCGCGGTTGCTATGGACGGCGCCATGACAGTTTTATCTACTTTACAACTTTGACTGAACTTTAATTACTGAAAAATAAAATACAATCCAGAGCTTGAATGGGCTGATGGATAAATCTAAATGATGTTTGTTATACCCGGTTTATTGCCCTAAAGTTTATATATTTAAATCACACTTGCAAAAAGAAGAAAGTTTACCTGTAATTGGAAGTCGGAAAAGCAACCGACCAGCGACGGAGGCATTAGAATGGCATAACCAAACTCCGCCGCATGGTGGCGCCCTCCTAACTCACCGTCTGCCTCTCGCTGCCTCAAGGACGGCACAACGCTGCCTCCACATCTTCTCCCACACAAATTTGTCGTCGCCCCGACGACAAGTCAAAACTTTATCGCTAAACTTTAAAACACTTAAAAACTTTTGTCAAACAAGTTAACAGTTAAATACAACACCTTTAAGAGTAACACACAACTGCTTTAAACTCCTCACTTTAAACTCCTACTTTAAACTTCTACTTTAAACTTCTCAACTCAACTGTTCTGGCAAGACTTTACTAGTGAGTAGATAAATGCACATACAATTATTATCACAATTTTGGAAAACTAAGCAAGGTTGAAATGCCCATGGGTCCTTTGAGCTTCCTCACCTCAACTGTTCTTATTCCAGTGATAAATACGACAGTATTTTGTCACACATTCCAATTCAGTTCTGTTTCCACATGTAATTGGGGATTGGAGCAGCAATAGTTCATACTGATAATTAGTCTGTATCAGAGCTACTCAAGTCTTTCTCAGTAGTGGCTGCCATCATATCTTTGACTTGAGTTAATAAGCGAACAACATTAGAAAACTGGTACCTACTTGGGGGTTTTCCTTTCGTCGTGCGGTTGGAGCGTCTCGGTTTCCTGGGCACTCCTGCGGCTGCCATAGCTTCGGTAGTCGTCTCAGCACTCCCAGTTGTGTCAGTTGGTGACATCTGTGGTCCTTCCACAGATGAGATGTCATGGGTAGTTCTGAGGATAAAGTTCTCACCTGGTGCACAGAGCTGATCTGCTGCAAGGGGCTCGTCTGAAGAAGAGGAGGCTGGAACTGCTACAAGGGGCTCGTCTGAAGGAGAGGAGGCTGGAACTGCTACAAGGGGCTCGTCTGAAGGAGAGGGGGCTGGAACTACTGCAAGGGGCTCGTCTGAAGGAGAGGAGGCTGGAACTGCTACAAGGGGCTCGTCTGAAAGAGAAGAGGCTGGAACTGCTACAAGGGGCTCGTCTGAAGGAGAAGAGGCTGGAACTGCTACAAGGGGCTCGTCTGAAGGAGAGGGGGCTGGAACTACTGCAAGGGACTTGTCTGAAGGAGAGGGGGCTGGAACTACTGCAAGGGGCTCGTCTGAAGGAGAAGAGGCTGGTATGGGGGCGTTGGAGGGTGGCTGTTTGGGAAGGGTTAGTGTCACTCCCCAGTTGTCATCGCTCGTTGATGATGAGGTTACACCATCAATAGTGTTATCGTCTTCTGTGCTCGGGGTGGTTGGGGGTCTGGCATCCCAAGGGCAATGTTTCAGCTCACAGCGATGAAACACTTTTTGTCGTCCACTTGAGTTTCGCACCACATAAACTGGTTGTCCTTTGAAAGGCTGTTTCACTACCATGTATGGGTCGGTTTCCCAATAGTCCTGAATCTTTGCCCTTCCTCTGTGAGATCGGTCTCGGACTAATACGAATTCTCCTGTACAAAGGGGCCTCTCAAATACATCTTTCTCAAATGCAGAAGTTCTTAATTCTACCTTCTTGTCTAAGTTCGCTGTAGCAAGGGCCCGCGCCTTATCAAGATTCTCACAATGCTTTTTAGCGAAGGAGCCAGCACTGACGCCGCTGAGTTGAGAACGATCCACTCCAAGAACAAGGTGCTGGGGTAAGCGAGCATTCCTCCCGAACATCAAGTAGAAGGGTTCGTAACCAGTACTAGAATGTTTTGTGTTATTGTAGACTGTCACTAAATGAGGAATAGAGTCGGTCCATCTTGTCTTCTTATGGGATGGCAGGGCAACAAGCAAGTTATGGAGCGTTCTGTTAAATCTTTCACATTGCCCATTGCCCTGGGGGTGGTATGGTGTGGTGTGGGACTGTCCGATGCCATACAACGTGCAAAGCTCCTGCACTACCTGAGCGAGAAAACACTTTCCATTGTCAGAATGCAGACGCAACGGAGCACCAAATGGTATGATGAGATGTTTCACCAGCATTTTGGCGACAGTCTGTGCACGTTGATCCTTTGTAGGGATTGCCCAAGTGTACTTCGTGAAGATGTCTGTGAGTACAAGTACATTTTCATACCCATCAGATGACTGCTCCAGTACAGTAAAGTCCATAGCCACTACCTCAAGGGGAGCTGTGGCACGTAGAGTTCCCAGTGGGGGCCGAGTAGCACGAGTAGGACATCTGCTTACACTGCATCTTTCACACTGGTGACACCAAGTGTGGACGGAGATTTCCATTCTTTGCCAGTAGAAGAGGGGTTGTATCAGCTTCAGGGTTCGCTTTACGCCAAAGTGTCCTGCATTATCATGAAAAAGAGTCAATATCTCCTCGTGTAGTCGGGCAGGGGTCACCAATCGTTCACACATACCGTCTCCTTGCAATATAGAACGTCGGTACAGGACTTCATTTTTGAAGAAGAGTTGGTTCATATGTTTAAGAACTGAAACAACGTCACTTGGTTCGTTCTGCCTCTCTTGTTCTGATGGACGTCTTTGTCTCTTTACGTAGGGGATGACCCGTTGGAGAATGAAATCTTCATCTTGTAAACTTCTCAGCATCTTTGCAGAATAGCCCGGTAAACTTTGGCTGCCTTCGTCAGTAGTTACTTGGATTTGATGGGCCAACATCTGAGGAAATTCTGTGGTTACACCAACTGGACCACAAGTGGCGCGGATGGTACAAGATGATAGCTCAGCATCTGGGGTGGACTGTAAATTGAGAGCTGCATCAACTGGTCGTGTGTCAAGTCGCGAAAGGGCATCTGGCGCTTGATTCGTTCGTCCAGGACGGTATTCTAGTTTGAAGTCAAATGCTGACAACTGCTGTACCCACCGCATCTCAGCTGCACTCAGGTTTGCGGTATCCAAGTATTTGAGGGGATTGTGATCAGTGAGAATGATGCACTTGTTTCCAAACAAGTAATCCCGGAATGCCTGACACACGGCCCAGCGTACGCCCAACAACTCCAACTTGAATGCCGAGTAATTTTTATCGTTCTTCTCTGCTGGTCGTAGTGATCGTGAGGCATAGGCTACCACTGACTTTGAGCCATCGCGTTGTTGTTGTGAGAGCACGGCACCAAGCCCTTTACTGCTTGCATCTGTTTCCACTGTAAATGGTAGCGAGAAGTCTGCAAACCTCAACACCGGGGCTTCAATCAACTTTGACTTTAGTGACTGTATCGCCGAATGTGCCGCCTCGTCAAGTTCTATTCTCCTCTGTCCGTCTCTGATTTTTCCTTTACGCGATGTCCCTGTGAGATATTTGAGAAGTGGTGCAGTGACGCTAGAATATCGGTGAATGAACTTGCGAAAGAACCCAGTGAAGCCAAGGAACGATCGCAGATCTGTGACAGTTGTTGGCACTGGCCAGTCTTTTACTACTGCAATCTTACCAGGGTCTGGCTTCACCCCATCTCCGGCCACGATAAGGTGTCCAAGATATTTCACTTGAGTTTTGAAGAAGTCACACTTTGAAAATTTCAGCTTTAAACCGTGTTTTTGTAATCGCTGAAATACCATTTCGAGACGCTGTAAATGTTCCTCATAACTGGCGGAATATACTATGATATCATCAAGGTATATTAAAAGACTCTGCAAGGCTTCATCACCAAAACATCGCTGCATCAACCTCTGGAACGTTGCTGGACTATTGCAGAGGCCGAAGGGCATGCGGGTGTACTCCCACAGCCCAAAAGGCGTTGTGAAGGCAGTCTTTTGGATGTCACTCTCTTCCATGGCAACTTGGTAGAATCCAGACGTCAGATCCATGGTGCTGAAATACTTTGCATTCCCAAGGGCCTGAAGAGACTCATTGATTCGGGGCAACGGAAATGCGTTCTTTGTCGTCAAACTATTAAGTCTCCTGTAATCCACGCATAAGCGAATTGAGTGGTCTTTTTTCCGCACGACTACAATCGGGGATGCCCATGGGCTTGAGCTTTCTCGGATGATCCCTTTGTCAAGCAGCTCATGGATGTGTGCCCTGACTTCTTTGTATTGTGATGGTGGAAGTGACCGGTATCGCTGACTAATGGGGGAGGCATCACCTGTATCAATGCGATGTCTGACGGTGTCAGTGTGGCCCAAGTCACCATCGTTCTTCGAGAATACACTGTCATACTTCTGGAGCAGCTTTTCGAATCTTGAAGCCTCTTCGTGTGAAAATTGATCTCCCAACTTCAGATCATGCAAAAATGACGGTGTATCATTCTTGTCAGACGTAGACATCGAAGAACAATTCACTGAGTTTTGCTTCATGTTGTACTCGTGGGTTTCGTCCTCTGGTGTAATGAGTTCTCCGTTATATAGAGTACCGATGCAGGTATGACCTGGTAAGACAACATCTCGATCTGTGTCGTTCGCTACAATGAAGGAGAACTTTCCCCCATGGACACTGACTAATGACCTATTCAATTGAATACCATTGGGGAGATTGGATGATTCACCAGATTCCAATACTGCAACGTACGCTGTGTTATCTGGACCCGGGCTGGCTGAGGCTTGTAAAATCATCATCTGTTTGGCAGGGATTATAACAGCTGGTCCCCGACGGAGATATGCTCTACTAATCTGATTTTGGTTCGATGTAAATTCTTCACGTTTCTGCACTGTCTGCATTGCACTCTCCCACACTTTGTGATTGTCATGTGGCTCAATCTTCTTCAGATGGGTCTGTCCCTGAGATGTCATGAATTTGCTCCAACATTCCTTCAGGACGTTCATTCCAATAATACCTGATGCCATGGTTGATACCCGGGAGTCCTCAATGACGAGCACCACCCTGGATGGAACAGTGATGTCAAAGACTGAGATGTTGGTTTCAAAAACTCCAGTGTATGGTATGGAAGTGCCATTGGCTGATACCAGCTGGAAATACTCTGGTACGCTCATCAGTTGTATACCTCTTGGCTTGAAGTGTGTGACGTAGAAATTGTTGGTGATAGTTGTCACCATAGAACCAGTGTCCAAAAGACAAGGCACCTGTTGCTCACCAAAGAGTGCATTGACAGTAAAACAATCAGCAGTCGCCTTGGTCATAAATTCTCTTGTATTACAGTTAAGCAAGCCGTCACTTTTCCCCCTGGCTGTCTGGCTCGAAACAGACAAGGGAGCTAGTTTCCCATCTCATTCTTACGGCTCTGGGTGAATCGCTGACCGGGATACGACTGCTGGGGAGGTGTCGGGTGTGTCGGGAAAACATTTCTTGGCTGGCGGCGAGGGGCCGGGCAGTTACGAGCAAAATGCCCGAACTGGTCGCAGTTGTAACATCTGGGTGGGGATGGAGATTCGGGTCCGCCTTGCCAGTGTTGGGGCCCGCTGCTGGGGAAGGAGACATTGGCATGACTCGTGATGGCATCTAGTTTGTTGAGAATTCTCTTCATCTGCTCCTCCAAACAGGTGACTCTGTCTCTTGAGTTTTCTTGAACCTGCAGAGCGGATGCGCTTCGAGGTGTGGTTTGATGATGAGCATGTTCGCGTTCATCTCTCTTCACTGCCCAGTTCTTAAGCTCGCAGAATGAAATCTCGGAAGTTCGGTCAAGGAGATCCCTGCATGAGTGACGCAGTCCCTCTGTCTCGATCCCATCCACGAATTGTTCCTTAATGATTGTGTCAGGGGTTTTGTACAGGCCTGGATCCTTTTTCTGCAATCGATGAAAGAGTCTCTCTAAGTCAATAGCATACTGGCGGATTGACTCACCTTGGCGTTGTCGGCGTTGCAAGAATTGGCGTTGTAGTTCCCCACTCGTAAGTGATTCTCCGTATGAGGACTGAAGATACTCCAAACAATCCTGGGCGCTTTTCCCACCAGAGAGGAGGGACCTTACTTCGATCTTTGGGCCGGCACGCAGGTAATCCAGCAAAAACTGTCCCCTCTGGTCAAGTGGCACGTTGTATCGTTGGAATGCGTTTTTCATTGACGATACAAATTCTTCTACTGTAACCGATTTTATGGAGGAATCTTCTCTGCCTTCGAAGGTGTGAAGCTTCCGATCAGGTGCCATCACGACATGTGTGAGACTGGGGGCTGTTGAAGGAGATATCTGTGGTTTTTGCTCTCTGATAACGACGGAGTAGACATGGTCCTCCCAGCTGTCTTCAGGGGGTAGAATCATGTTGTCTACCTTGGGTAGCACCACTTCCTCACCATCCTTATCGATATAAGTGACGCCGATGGCACCCTCGAAATAGTCCTCCAGCGACTGTAGTGAGAGCTTTCCTTGCTGAAGAGGGAACCGAAGAGACTTTCCACCATCCTTGCTGACTTTTACAGTAGCACTCATTTCAACAGCTTATTTACACAAGACCTGCAGCACACAGGACTGGACAAACTTTGATACCATTCAATGCCTACAACATCGCTTTTGTTGTTTGAAATTACAGCAGTCAATCCCACTTCTGACACGTGTGGAGGGGGGTGACGAACGAGGCCTAAAATAATTTGAAACCTCGAAACATCAGTGGGTTCGGATTGACTCTTTAATTTGGTAACTGTAATTGGAAGTCGGAAAAGCAACCGACCAGCGACGGAGGCATTAGAATGGCATAACCAAACTCCGCCGCATGGTGGCGCCCTCCTAACTCACCGTCTGCCTCTCGCTGCCTCAAGGACGGCACAACGCTGCCTCCACATACGTAAAATAAACCAGGCACTTATCGAAAAGAGAAGGGGTTAGCCCCGCTGTTCCTGGCTGCGGCTGCTGTATGCGCCGTAGCACATTGTAAACCCTTATTAGGTGCTAAATAATTGGTGTTCTTGGCTGTGGCTGCTGTCTGCGCCGGAGAACAATAAAACCTTATTAGGTGCTGAATAATTAGGTCTCATAGTTCATCAATGCAATAGTCTATCTTTATTAAAGTTTGTGTGTACTCATCGCCTTGAGTACCTTGTTTGGTAGATACGTGCGCTATATAAAACTTCGATATTATTATTATAAGTCAAGACATCTCGCGTGCATAAACTGTGGGAAATAGTTCCCAAACCATGCAATTCATCTGATCACTCACAATCTCAATGCTCCTCGCGTTGAGTATTTTTCAGAGAATTAGTAATGTCAAAGTCAAGAAGCATGCTAAGACACCAACAACCACAATTGGCTAACTTGATTGTAGAATAATGTATGTTTTTCCCCTCTAGATCTTTGTTCTGTGCAGCCATGCGAGAATGGAGGCACTTGCCACCAGCTTTCTGACTTCAAATATGGGTGTGTCTGCGAAAATGGATTCTCCGGGTTGAACTGTGAAATTCCTTCAGGTTAAAAACTTACTCATTATTTATAACAGATAGGTTTTCTCGGTCAATTTCGGCAAGTGAGCAACCAATTTAAGCTACTCTATTTCGCGCGAAATCGAATGCTACAGAAAAGGGTCATTCGATTTCGTTTTATGATTAGTCAAATGTAATGTTGCGTCATTCGATTTAACAAAATGATCATTCAATTCAACAATCCATCAAAGTAGCATTCAAATTCGCAGTCGCTTCTTGAGGAGTGTTTGTACCGAAAAAGAATGACGATACGCTAAATTGAACAGAGGGCTAAAGGAATTTGACTCGACTCAAAACGAAATTGAATGGCCGAATTCTGATTTTGAAACGCAGTAACAACTGGAGAGGCAAAACAGCTTTAATTCGAGTGCGTGAAAATGAATTTGACTGCTCGTTTGCCGAATTTGACGGAGAAAACCTATAGTAAAGACTCTTGGGCAATTCCAAAGAAATAATTTATGTTCACTTTGTGTTTATGTATCTCATTGTTGTGTTGTTGTTTTTTCCATTATTGTTTTATCTCAGTGTTTGTATTTTTGTTTATCTTATTAAACAATGTAATCTTGCTGTATTGTGCTTATTTCTTTTAAGCATAATGTTTAGAATAATTATGTCAACAATTTGTGTACATCATCTTGAGATTTGTGTGCATGTAAAACGCTTTAAAAAAATTAATTATTATTATTATTTATTATCATTTGTGCATGTTTATCCAAGTCACAGGGTCATTTATTTTATTGCTTAAACCATGCAGCGATGAGAACTTTCGGATTTTTATCCGAGGTTTTTTTTTACACCCCAAAAATTGTCTTTTTCTCTTGAAATGACATTACTGTTTCAGTAGCTTATTTGAATCTACAACTCGAGTTTTCTTGGTGCATATACATTTTTGTTTTGCTCGGTCCATTAACAGCGGCCAGCCAAGAACCCGGTCATTAACTCGCTGTAAAAGTTGGCTCCTTACACTGATATTGGCTAATAAAGTAATAAATGTAGTCATCTGTATTACTTTCTGAACTTTCAGACGTCTGTGTGAGCGCACCCTGTAAAAATGGAGCAACATGTGTCAATGAATCACCATTATATACCTGCATCTGCACCGCCGCCTATATTGGTCAAGACTGCTCTATTCCAGGTAAGGTTCCTTATGGGTTTTTAAGGGTTGGCTTAATAATAACTATGCATGCACTTTTATGATAATTGAGAGATAATGAGAACTTGCAGTATTGACACTCTTTAGTGTTTAGTTGCATGTTACGCGAGCAACGTAATCGTGAACGTCAGTTATTGTGTTGTTAAAATGTCACGTTTTTAGAATACGTGAAGTTACCATTTTCACCTCATACGTGAGCATAAAAATAAAAAAGCCCCTAGAGGTGACGTTACCTAGAAACAACACAACTCTTTGAAGTGGATGTTCACGTTTTTGCTCACGTAACGTGCAGCTAAACCTCGCTAATATTACACAAGACTGACTTGTGATGGAAGGTGTGCTCTCAGGACGGACATTGTGTGGTGAGTTTTTGGTACTTTTGGAGCGTTTGGGTGCACCCCACAATGTTTTTATTAAAGGAAATTTTAAGAAAAACTATCATAGACAACACATGGGGAAGGTTTATTTTTTAGGTAGGAACTGCACTTGTGACATTGTGGAGTGTCCACCACAATATTATTAAGGGGAAAGTATAAAGTTGAGGGAATATATATAGACAACACCCGGGTAAGGCCTATACGTTGCCTATACGTTGTCTCTTCACTACTGATGATCTAATAGTTGTAGTTGACAGACCTCTGTTGCAGACAACATACATCCATCAGGGACAACTTCCTCTCCTCAAATATTGATGTAGTTTGTTGGTGATCATGTCTCGAAAGATTCTATCATACAAACTTGTTTTGAATGCCATAATGTACTCTTTCCAAAACTTCACTAAACTTGAATATTTATCTGAGAATTAGTAATGTCAAAGTCAAGAAGCATGCTAAGACACCAACAACCACAATTGGCTAACTTGATTGTAGAATAATGTATGTTTTTTTCCCTCTAGATCTTTGTTCTGTGCAGCCATGCGAGAATGGAGGCACTTGCTACCAGCTTTCTGACTTCAAATATGGGTGTGTCTGCGAAAATGGATTCTCCGGGTTGAACTGTGAAATTCCTTCAGGTTAAAAACTTACTCATTATTTATAACAGATAGGTTTTCTCGGTCAATTTCGGCAAGTGAGCAACCAATTTAACGACCAAGCTACTCTATTTCGCACAAAATCGAATGCTACAGAAAAAGGTTATTCGATTTCGTTTTATGATTAGTCAAATGTAATGTTGCGTCATTCGATTTAACAAAATGATCATTCAATTCAACAATCCATCAAAGTAGCATTCAAATTCGCAGTCGCTTCTTGAGGAGTGTCTGTACCGAAAAAGAATGACGATACGCTAAATTGAACAGAGGGCTAAAGGAATTTGACTCGACTCAAAACGAAATTGAATGGCCGAATTCTGATTTTGAAACGCATAACAACTGGAGAGGCAAAACAGCTTTAATTCGAGCGCGTGAAAATGAACTTGAATGCTCGTTTGCCTGCTCGTTTGAAGCTTCCCTGCTGAGGTGCTGTATAGTATTTGAGAATTGAGTAAAACAATGTCATGAAAATACGTGTTTACATGCTAAACTAATTTTCACAAATCACGAAAACAAGTTTCGTCTCAGCAGACTGACATTATTTAAGCATTTAAAAAGTACTTTCGTTACATTGGTTTACTCATTTCTCAAGAACTGCAGCACCACAGCTACTATTATTTTAAGGTAAACTTTCTACTTTGATCATCTTAAGACGGTGTAAGTTTAGTGTAAATCTGTGAACATTTTGTTTAGTGTAACAAGTGTTATCGGCAAATTGTTATCGTGACACCTGTAATTGAAAGTGTTAAAATATCAAATGATTATAGCCTTACCTAATTTTGCAATATGTTTTTTTTTTCTTCTTTTTCTTTTTTATCTGTCACACCCAGCATGGTGATTATTTGCGCATTACTATGGTCTTTATCATAGGATATAGATATTTGAAATAACTCGTAAAATAATTTCAATAACTAATTTCATTAGTGTTTTTTTTTTTCATTGCAGCCACGGATGACGCACCTCCAGTTGATTCAACTACGACTATAGTTATCATCTGCATGATCATCTTGGTCGTCATTCTTGTGTTTGGGTGTCTGGTTTACTTTCTCAGATATCGAGAGAGAAAACCACAAGAACCAACGCGGGACCAAGAAATGGTAAGAAACCAAGATATCTGTAAAAACTATATTAGAGGGCGTACTTGACTAGTTGTAAAAGCTACACAGCACTGTAAAGTTACATCCAAACACTGGAAAACCTTGATCATAAACAGCGATTACGCCATGAAAAGGTTGAGACTAAGGCCGTGTCCGAACTGGCGACTTCGGCTACAGCCACGGCTAGGGCGCGCGCGTCTCCCTATTCTTGAACACTGGCAGACGCGCTGATCTAGCCGTAGTTGTAGCCAAAGTCACCAATTCGGACACGGCCTAAGACTGGCATCGAGTTTAAATGAAACTTGCAATACCATTATGGCCTAACCATCTATAACTCATTTCGAAATGACAACAAAAACAATGAAGCTTTGCTTTTAGTTAAAAAGGAACATTACAGAGTTGGTCAAAAAAAACGTTAAAATCACAGATTTACAGTAAACTTCCCGGTCAAATGATGATGAGACATCCTAATAAAACTAATTTCCCGTTCGAAGTTCATCGCTTATCAAGTGAGCGTTTTATTCTTGTTTTTCTTTTTTTTTGCATCACTGTCGTGCTGGTGCTTTTATCAGTTTTTATCGCAATTTTCTCTTGACCCAGATGGCCGATTGGTCTCAAACTTCTACATGTTAAGTTTATGTAAATGGTGGATAACATAAAGTTGTTAACCTGTCAGCTACCGTTTTCTTTTAGCAAAAAAAAAACACAATTTAAATTTCCTTTAAAGTAAAACCTTGGGCCACACTAATATGATTGAGCCACATTGATATTAACGGATTTACCTTACCTCATTTTGGAAGTAATGTTTTTCGTTCGTTTTGTTTTTGGTTGTATCTGTCACACCCAGTAGTTGTAGTTTTTCCCTCCTCTTTGTGATTTTGCTTATATTTTGTGTTTTCTTCGGTTGTTTGGCTGTAGTTGTGCTTGTTCCTTGTCTTTTGTTTTTTTAAGTATAAACAAGGGTTCCCATTTAGTGGGCCTGTGTGCCTGTTCGGGGTTTCCCTTTTGCACCAATGTCATTTTTTTATGTACTTGTTCAAAGAAGGTAATACAAAAGAATATACACAAAAATATGTTCTAGCCTTTAGGCATACCGTTGAAGTGAGACGGAGAAAAACCTGACCCAAACAAACATATAGGGAATAGTGACTGAACAAATTTAAACGGGATTTTAGTGGGGGATGATGTCAGGAAAATGCTTTGGTCCTATGAGCTTCTAAATTCCTTTATAAAATGTGACATAATGAGTAATGCTCGCATGGTTTAAAAAAAATGCGTTACAATAATACATGTAGTTGTACTTTGCCCAAACTTCCCACAGACGGGTTACGAAAACAGAATAACAGACGACGATAAAATCAACACAGCTGCAATTGACTCCGGGTCAGTTGGTCAGAATCTAGCATCTGGATATGAGCCAGTTCGAGATGTTCATGTATCTCCAACCTATGAATATGTTGGTTTACCTACATGGGCTGAACCATGGAATGTATTGTGGGACAACTTTATTGTAGGAACAAAAGTACTAAGGAAGGGGCAGTTTGGTGAGGTGTTGTACGGTGGAGTAATGATTGCTGGAGAACTCTGCAAGGCTGCAATCAAGAAGCTGCAAGGTAAATAAGCATTGCTACACCTTACATCAATATTCGGTGATGACAGTATTATCTTCAAAAGTGTTTTACTTAAAAAAAAAAATTAAAACAAATCAAGTGCACAAGAGTCCATTTGGGTCGCTTTATAAAACCCTGTCATTTCACAACTAGCATTGTTTATCTAGGCCTAATCATAGCAGCCTTGTACCGAGAGACAAACTAACTGACAGCAATACCACAGTCTTTGAGATGGAGGTTGTATTGCACCAGTCCAGGGGCGGATCCATGATATTTGTACTGATTTGTACTGTGTGTCAACAGTTATTATTAATACTGTTGACACCACAGACTATTAAGGCTGGTTTGTGTACGAGTCAATGGGAAATTCTCTTGAAACAGTGGACCGGTCTATGTTAGGAAAAATCAAGCGGGTAAACGATCTTGGCCCTGGCCACTCAATCTTTAAAATATGTTTCTCACACTCATTCTCTTACAAGTTGGAAATGATATTTTAAATAAATTCATCTGCATAGTAACTAAATTAATTAGATGGTTGCTAACTGGCATTTAAACAAAGTATTAAATATGTGTTAGAAGTGGTTTGTAGATGTTTGTCTATGACTCCAAGCATAACAGTGTCATTGCAATTTTGATTTCAGAACATGCCTCCCCAGCCGAGAGAAAGATCTTCCTGGATGAATTTCTGTCCATGACCAAGATTGGACAGCATCCAAACATTGTCATGCTTCTTGGTGCGTGTCAACACGAAGGTAAAACCATTCACAAGTTATATTGCGTCAGTTACGAGACGAAACAGTTCATTAATAAATAGTGCTCTCAAATTGAGTTGTAGAAATGACATTTAACTCATATCACTCTGTAAAAACATCAGGTGAATTATACGTGGCCACGGAGTATCTTCCCAATGGTGACCTTCGTTCCTACCTCAGGAATGCTCGATCAATGGATGGTGAAGAATCTATGTCTTCTGACTTGCTCCAGTTTGCTTTGGATGTCGCTAAAGGAATGCAACACCTTGCTGCAACAGGAGTGAGTAAAAAGACAGAAGAAAAACCAAACTAGCATTGTATCGTTATTTATGCCAGTCAGCGGACTTGAATGTATCCAGAAAATACTGCTTAAAGGAACAAGTTACCTTGGATCGGTCGAGTTGGTCTTTGAAAAAGCCTTTTGTTTGTCTTTTGACTCCCATTAATGGCCGAACGTGTTAGTTCGCAAAATAAAAGGAAAACCACGCAATTTCGAGGCAACCTTGTGTGGATCATTGTATTCTACCTTCAAATCATCTTTCTAACTATATGCATTTTATAACAAACGGTTACAAACGCTTTTCAAAGACCAACTCGACCGATCCAAGGCAACGTGTTCCTTTAAGAAATTTATTTTATAACTAAAATAAACGAGTACGACACCAGTCGCAACAATGTCAACTTTATAGAACGATGGCTGGTATAACTTGCTTTTGCTGAGCAATACTTTACTGTGCTCAGCAGGTTTTTGTGCTTACAGGCTTTATCAAATTGGGCCCAAACTTGCATGGCTGATGATAAAAAAGATGTGGCCCGTTATTTGTCACTTTATAGACTAGAGTATCTAGGCGGGACAAAGCTCAAAGTTTTGGCCTAAAAATTCGGCACTTTTCGAGGAACATGTTGAAGTCACAAAGACCAACATGACAGTAAAAAAAATGTTAGAATGCCACCATAACAAATCTTTGAACATGACAACAAAATGCTTCTATTGTTTTATTAATAAATGGTTCAATTTCTTTTAATAACTGATAATGTGAGCTTCTTTTTCGATGTGTGCACTTTTACATATTATAGGTGATACACCGAGATTTGGCGGCAAGAAATATACTTCTGGATGAAAATCTGGTGGCAAAGATTTCTGATTATGGTTTATCACGAGGAGAAGATACCTATGTGCAGACGTCAAAAGTAAAAACAATCCTTCTTAAACAATCAACCTGCTATTATCCCCTAATAAAAAATAAAATAAAAATACAAAACATTTTATTGGGCGCTTAATACGGTTGTTTCTAAGCACACATCTAGTTTTTTTCTACAGGACATGTGGGACTACGTTTAAATTATGAGACCTACTCATTTCACATAGTACAGTGTAGTAGTTTACAATGTGCTGTGGCGCAATATGCTGCCAATCAAACCGGCCGTTGATTTCACAAGAGTTCAGGACTCGTCTTATCTCGAGTTAGGACGAGTTAACTTAGGATTAATCTTAAGGTCTGCATGCTACAGTGCAGGGTTGGGACTCGTCCTAAGTCCTAAGATTAGTCTTCAGTTAGGAATAGTTTTGTGAAATCGAGGCCAGGAACACACCGGGGCGAACTCCTTCTCGTTTCGGTAAGTACACCGGGTGTTTTTTCGTGCGTTGCACAGCACACTGGACCAACGGCTTTACGTCCCGTTAGAAGTTTGAAGCATCATGGTTAAGTGTCTTTCTTAAAGCCACAGGCGTCACGACTGGGATTCGAACCCCATTCTGCTGATCAGAAACACCAGAGCATGAGTCGGATGCTTTTACCACAAGTATAAAATCCTTACCTTGCCTAACATTTTATTCCCTCCTCTTAGACTCGTGTTCCTGCACGCTGGTTGTCTTTGGAGTCCTTGACAAGCAAGACTTACACTACAAAGAGTGACGTGTGAGTTTACAGTTCAGAAATTTAAACTCTTTTCATCCCAAATGTTTTGTACCTATAAGTTGAATGGAAAGGTCTAGTTGTAGACAACATTCATTGGCGAAATTATGTAGGATTTTACAATTTGCCATTTGGGTGTACACAAATAAATAAGCTATTTTTTAAGGCAGTTGAATTAAGAATTAATCAAAATAGTTGAGCAATGTTAAATGTTTCAGAGAAAATCTTTCACTCGATACTTTTTGGAATGAACAAATTGATGACCTAAGATTGTTGTACATTACACCAAATGAGGGACTATGGGGGAACTCTATAGATGGCAGCAGACTTACCCAGGTTAATCAAGTGTTCTTCGGAATATGAGCATGCTCCGAAAAACGTGAACAAATCAAATGTACCTGCTGGTAAGTCTGCTGCCACCTAACGTTTACAAGTCTCCTGTTCCTAACCGTAGGTTGCTTCAATCTCAATGATGCTTATCATAACATTCTCTTATAGATGGTCTTATGGAGTCCTCCTCTGGGAGATTGCAACTGCTGGTAAGACATGACTTGTATTTTGGGGGATAACATCTGATAACCATATCACTTCTTAATGTGGTTTTGGGTTGTTCAAAGGGAAGTGGTTCTCAAAATGTTTTAGTTCTCACCAAGAAAGGTTTTATTTGAGGGAGTACTACTTAGTTGTAAGAGTGATTACCAAAAGTAATGTTCCATTTAAGTATAAAAAGAAAAAAGGGAACAGGCAACTTTATATTTTTTGCAATAACTTTTCTGTGCGAATTTATAAAAAATAATCTAAGAATTTGAATTTAATTGTTAGTTCAATTACAAAACCTCCGCATATTGTTTGCCAATAGGTGGTACACCATACCCAGGGATACCAACCGGTGTCCTAGCGTCGAAATTGAAGAATGGATATCGCATGCCTAAACCAACCAACTGCCATGTCAAGATGTACGTATTTATGGGATACACGACTTTCATACAATGACTTGCTACATCTCTCCATTTTAAGGTTCTCCTCCTCGCACAAAAAGATATAATTATGATAAAGAAACTGTGATTTTAGACTGTGTACTTGTCTCCATTGATGTGCATGTGTATGTTGTGTATGTTGAACTGTGTATGTTGTAAGCTCCAAAAAGTAAATCATAATCTTTGTTGAAACGCCTCATGAAGATTCTTCTATTGTAACAATCATCTTGCTCCTATTGTTTTGCTTTCTTGGCTGGTCGTTGGAATTGTTTGTATTACTCTTTTGTTCATTTTTCTCTCCATTTGGTAAGCACTATGTTCTTGGTATGGCGCTTTGTACAGTTGTTATTACTAATACCACTCAATTTTACAGCTACGACTTGATGCTGAAATGCTGGCGGGAAAAACCAGACGAGCGTCCTTCCTTCAAGAACATCGTGACCGTTCTAACCACAATGACCGAGAACCAAGATGATCAGGTATTGTCTAAGAGCTACGGTATTTATATTCAACAAAATATTCAAATAAAATAAAATTGAGATAAAGATATGGATAACATTTCGATATTACTAGTATTTTTTTTTTTTTTTTTTTTTTTAAATGTTATACTTTTGGTATTACACAATCATTAACACAAGTGCCTCATTTGTTTTGAGATAAAATCATCAACAGCCTCGTAGGATACACAGATAATCCAATACTTTAATGCATGGACCTTTACAACTCGGCTTAAAAAATATCATCCAGAAAATGCATCCTTAGAACAAATAACAGGGGTGTACCTGTTTGGGACTCAAGCTTGCTTTGCTTCCTAGTGAGCTCCCCCTGCAGTATCCTAAAAGTGTACAATATTTGTTTCCTCCTGGCTTAACTGTATTATTTGGAACATGTATAATATATTATTGCCTGTTTTACAACGTTAATGTGGAAATAATAAATGTTAAAACCTTATATATAAATAAAATAAAAACCAGAAATACGAGAACAGACAAAAATATAATTTTATTTACTTTTATTTTTTTTCGCAGATGTACATGATCCCGTCACCAAGATCCGGAGAGCAAAATGTGAACATTTACTTAGAGTTTGAGGACAAATAGGTTTTGTTGAAGTTTGTTTATATATCTTCATCAGACGCGTTGCGAGGATTGGGACAATGTCTTTTGTCAAGTTCCAACGTTTACAAAGTATCTAACATCCGATAAATCTACTCCGCGGTAGTAGAATAAAGAAAGACAGTTCTCTAAAGAACATAATCTACCTGGCAAGAAGATAAACACATGGTTTTATCGCAGACCAAATATTGAAACCTCACCATGCAATGCCTCAAATCTTATATCAAACTTTTGTTAATCCTGTAGGGACTATTTTGTTGTTGTCGTTCAAATAGTTTGCAGAGCTTATAATATTTTCTCCCGACGATCGAGCATAGTTAAAAAGCACGACAGTTCTTTTCAGACGCTGAGAAATCTCCCGAAAATTCCGATAAATCTACTCCGCGGTAAATATATAGCAAGACAGTTCTCAAATGAACAAACTCTACCTATAGCAAGTAAATACATACATGGTGTTACCGCAAAGCATATATTTATAAATAACACTGTGTTACCAATAATTAAAACATCGCATGAATATAAGTACTTATGTCGTAAAGTCATTCCGTTTACTCAAGAATATTATGCAATATGTAAAGTTTGTTCATTTAGAACTCATGTTCGGTGTCTTATGACTACGTATTAGAATATATTGTTTACTGGTAACAGTTAATTTGACTGCGTTTCTATTTAATTTTAGCTTACGTTTTAGGAATTCATTTCAACCATCAGACAGAACAATAACTCATTTTCTAGATAGATTTGTAGGGATAAGGGGGCGTGCAGGAATGGATATTTTGTAATAACCTAGTTTTCAACTGCTAAATGAATGTTGACTGTTTTAATTACCTACTCTTGATTATATTTTTTTGGTGGATAATTCTTGTTATTGTATGTTTTGTTTTAGCGGTTGTTAAAGTGGTTGTTTTGATGACTGAGAAAACACTTTTCATTTGTATGTGAATAATCCCATTTAAAATTATTTTATGTAACCTATGTTTATACGGTGTTTTTTTTTTTCGTTTTTTTTAGAAGAGTAGGCCTAAATTAGATTTATACGCTGATTATAGGCCTTACCTCTATAGTTTTCAATCATTACAATCAACATTTATATAATATTCAATTATTTTAATAAATTAACAGATCCATTATGCTAATGCAACCTGAAGCTTTTTGTGGTTTGTCAAGGGTTTTGTGCACGTTCAAGCTTGCCGATTGCAGGAATCGAAATAACCGATGGTAAGTTAGGAAGTTACTTTGTATGTACAGGAATTAAAAGTGAATGGAGATACAATAACAGTGAAGAGGATATTTTAGATTGAATACATAAATCGTGGGAGGAAAGGACGGATACAAAATGGTTATAATCAACAAAACCTTCGGCAGAGATTTCCCTTCCTCACGATGATTAAGGTCACTTAAAAGTGACCAGTAAAAAAAAAATAAAAAAATTAAATTCTCAAGACAAAAAAATTGTTTAAAAGCATTCGGAGTTGCATTTTAAGCACAAGGCCGGACTTACCGACAACATAATCAGTTTCGAGGGACACCGTGAACATAACTCGTGTTATTGTTATTCCTTTTTGTTTTAATTTAATATTTTATTTAAACTTTTACATGAAAAGCGGTTTGGGATTCGAAATGCATGCATGCAATACAGAGACTTGTGCATCTTAAAACGAAAATGACGTCTTCGTTTTTGATAGAGTTTGTTCCCCAAAGATTATCGTACAATTACACCTAATCACCCCCATCTCGGTAATACCGGCATAGTTACATTAAGGATTCACATCACCATTCGTCCACAAAAAGACAAGCACAAAACCGTATAATGTAACATAATTTTATCTGAAAAGTGAATAACGGGATTACAAGATTAATGTATGCCTGATTGAAGTAAACTCTGAAATGCTACTATTGGGCATGTTTGTGAGTTGTTGTAAAATTGTTAATGGCCACTGCACTTATTTGCGGTGTTACTGTGCTACTTTCTTCAAAGGTATTTATTGCATCTTCTATTTCAAAGACTAATAAAGTCCAATTTATTGGTGTTCAGTAACACTTTGTACTTGAAAATAACACTTCGCTTGGAGAACTTTCTCTTTTCAGTTTACTTCATTCAACAGGGCAAGAAGTAATTTCAAAGTTTGCCACAGCCTATAGGAAAATAGGTAGGTCTTAAAACCCTTTTTGAAGGACAAAACGGCTTAGTATTTTTAGAGATGGGAGAGCCGGTGCTTCATAAAGGAAAGAGCTCTATCACTGGCTTGCTTGCGTGACTTGCCAACTTTACTACATGATGACATCAGAACTCTTAAAAGGAATCAAAGCAGTCATTAAAGGCAAAAAACAGATAAAATATTGGGCACAGCGATTTGTTTGATTTAATAAATATTCAATTTAATAAAATGTACAGAAGCAGGTTAACGATAGATTGTAGATTGATGTCACGTAGAATGCAGAGACAAGAAGCATGTTAAAGACACTGGCCACTATTGGTAATTGTCAAAGATAGTCTTCACGATTGGTGTATTTCAACATATGCATAAAATAACAAACCTGTGAAAATTTGAGCTCATTGGTCGTCGAAGTTGCGAGAGAATAATGAAAGAAAGAACACTCTTGTCAACACGAAGTTGTGTGCTTTCAGAGGCTTTCAGATTGATTTCGTGACCTCAAAATATATTATTATGAAGTCTCGAAATACTTCTTTCTCGAAAACTACGTTAATTCAGAGGGAGCCGTTTGTTCACAATGTTTTGTACTACCAACAGCTCCCCATTACTCGTTACCGAGTAAGGTTTTATGCTAATAATTATTTTGAGTAATTACCAACAGCGTCCGCTGCTTTCAATCAATATTTTTCATTGGAAATGGATGCATACAGAGTGCATAACTTTGGCACAATACAACCACAACAAGAAATCTGGAGCAATCTATATCACTGGGCGAAGCCCGGTGAAATGGAACAGCCAAATTCCATAGATTGGTTTCTGTGACAATGTGCGAACAATCTAATAATTCTGATCACAAACCACTAAAAGGTAAGGCAAGGAACTCGTGCAACTCTAAGAATTTTAACAACAGCAACAACAAGAACAACTGTAGCAGCATCAACAAGAACATCAACAACAACAACAACAACAACAATAACAACTCCACCAACACCACCACCACAACAACAACAACAATCTTCCAAACCACGACCCAGATTTTACAAAATGGCAGGAACAATTTCTTTCAAAACGAAGCCGCAAATTATTGTCTGAAACTTCCTATAGTTATAAGCACATTATTAGACTGATGTAAAAAAAAAAAAAAAAAGTTTTATTTTAAATCTAAACGAAAAAAAAAACCATCTGCGCTTTTCCAGTCAACATTGTGTTGCACCATCGACTAGAATTTGAGGGTTTCGGTATAATAAGTTGCAAGTTGGTGCGTTCGTTTTAGTGTTTTTTCTGACATGATTTTGAGTTCAATTAACAATTGGCCACGCCCTGCTCCTCGTTGGACACGGCAAGAGAAATACCAGTGGTTGCCGTAGGAAGATCTTGTACTTGCTGTTCCCTGCACGGCAATACCAACGCCTTCAGACCATTACGGAAAGATTTATTCTTCACCGTGTAGATGAGTGGATTAACGCATGAGTTGCAAACGCCGAGGATGACGCCGAAGTGGTAGTAGGGCTGGGTGAAGTCTATTGGAACGGTCAGCAAGAAACAGAAGAACATGGTCTGGTTGAGGCCCCAGCAGATGCCGTAGGTGATGACGACAAGGACTAGGGTCTTCTGCAGCTCGTGGGCGGCCTGGGCGTGCCACAGTTTCTTCTTGTCTGGGGTTAGAGGTGAAAGAGGGGAGAGGGAACATTGGTAGTGGTTGTGGTGGTGGTAGAAATGGTGACATGACGTTGTCCGCGGTGCGTGTTATTTTGTTACGCCACAACGAGGGGTTTTGTAAAGTGACCCTGCCAAGTTTTGTCCTGAGATGAGACTACGTTTTTAATAACGCCGGTTTACATGGTCCCTATTGGAGAACTATTTCATAAAGGGGAAAAAATGGGTTACATCGCCCCCATCCCCCCCCCCCACCCCGGAAGATTTTTTTCTCCAAAAAGTGTTGTAACATCGCTATACGGTGTATTAAAAAAAAAACCGCGCAACTAAAGGGTTTCCCGTTGATGCCAACTCCGAAAGGACATACAATTGCTGCAGTCTACGATCATCAGTATGGTAGTTGGTGCGACCAGAAAGAGATTCTGTCCCAGATTGTTAGATATTGACTTGTGAAATTATTGTGATTTCCTGGACATGCTTTGTACAGTATCCTTGCTTTGCCGTATTTACCTGAAGTTGAAGTTTTGGTGGGACCAGTTGTGGCCTTAACACATTATTCAAACCCTGGATTCGAGTAATTGTTGAGGGAATGTTAAATACCTTCCAACATTTGTCTTTATTCTATTAAAATCGCCCAGGCGGCCCCATGCATTCCTTTGATTACGCAACACCGGGTGATTTTCTCTGACTCTACTCAAGCATGTAAACATAAAATTTGGCTGCACACACATGTTCTCTCTCACTTGAACCCTTTCGAGAACTGGATGAGGTCGCAGTAATACATGCAGCAAGCACCAAACGTAAGTATATTTATCATTACTAGCCCTCTTATAATAGTTCGGAAGGACAATTCAGTTCTCTGTGACAACTATTTTAGTAGGCTACTCTTGTTAATGTGGGTGCTGCTTGGCAGTAGAACACATATAATAAGCACACCGCAGTATCATTCGACAAACACAGCAGTGCATTATAATTATTTTCTTTGCACTCTTATGCACTCTTATTCTTGGTTCACAAAAAGTAAACAGAGTAGCCAAAGTTTCATTGGAGTTTTATTATTTTCATTTCCTCTAAAGCAATGAACACGCTCTGAAACTGTTGTGCCCGAGCGGTTAAGAGCACCGATTTCAAACTCTGGTGTTTCTGTTCAGTCGTGACATGTGTGTCCTTAAGACACTTAACTATGGCTTCGTCCTTCGGATGGGACGTAAAGCCGTTGGTCCCGTGTGCTGTAATAGGTATCGTACTTCAAAACGTAGCTCCACATACCTTGCAGGACAAGATACTGAGCGCTTTGATACGCCTTAGGGATGTGATAAAACGCTCCAGCCTTGTATTGGTGTTAATGTTATTATAAAAGGGGTAGGCCTACCGATCGCATTTGACATATATGAATACAAAAAACTCACCAGCACGGTCGGTTTGACTGTTAAGGCGGGAAATCTTACTTCTCAGGCTGTTGACCATCTTCCAATTACTGACCAGCATAAACCCTAGCGGCCCGGCGTAATACACGAAGAGGTGGTAGAGTGCGTACACGATCTGTACCTGCAAGCTCGGGAAGCCGACGTACTGGCAGACGTCCGGACCTTTGAGCTCGTACACGGCAAAGAAAAAGGAGTTGTGTACAAGGGCGTAGAGCCAGCAGGCCATGAGCATCAGGGTGATCTTACGAGTGGTGTACAGTCTCTTGTATTTCAGAGGGTACACGATAGCCACGAAGCGCTCCAGGTTAATGAGCACCAGGCTGCCCACAGACACCAGAATGCAGGTCCACATGACGTACTTGCTGACGTAGAAGCGGCAGACGAAATCGCCAAACTTTCCGGCCATCGATGGTGGCGACGGGAAGAGGTGAACCGGTACCACCATAATGCAGGACAGGAGGTCTACCACGGACAGGTGCACCACGAAGTAACTCGTGCTGGTGCGCATGTGACGGAAACGCAGTAGAATTAAGCAGATGAGAGTGTTTCCTATGATACCGGTGATGCTGATAATGCCGTATGCTGTACGGACTATGGCGCTATCCTCAATGCCTCCAACCGACCAACCGGCATCCGAATCCCGGGCCCCGGTAACTGGGGAGCTTGTTCGTACAGTGGCGTTCATTGTTGAATCTTTCGAATGTTTTTATTTTCAGTTAGATCCTATCTTGCTGAAATAATGTGTACGGTTTAATTCACGGGTCGAGATCATCCGTGTCTACTTATTGTGTGTGTCGTGTTGCTTGTTATAGTGCGGGGGCTAGCCAGCATCCAAGCCGGGGAGTGGAAGAAGGAGAATGTAGTGCGTCGACGAGCAGTGCCGTTTAATATTTAAATACATGTATCCTGTCTTCAATTGGTCGGCGTTTTTCGTCGTCAATGCCTTAAAGGCACTGAACACATTTGTATTTTGTCAAAGAACGGTATTCTCACTTGGTGTATCCCGTCATGCATAAAATAACAAACCTGTGAAACTTTTGGCTCAATTGGTCATCAAAGTTGCAAGAGAATAACGAAAAACACCCTTGTTGCATTACTATTGTGTGCTCTAAGATGCAGAATTTTAAGTGAAAAGGCTTCAGCTGAATATTTTATTACTTGAGTGAGAAATAACTTCTTACTCAAAACCTACGTTACTTCAGAGGGAGCTGTTCCTCACAATGTTGTATACTATCAGCAGCTCTCCATTGTTCGTTAATAATGCCAAAGTAAGTTGTTTATGCTAACAATTGTTTTGAGTTATTACCATTATTGTCCAGTGCCTTTAGAAATTGCAATACATGTATCCTGTCTTCAATTGGTCGCCGTTTTTTACATCATCAAGGTCTTAAAATCATCAAGGTCTATAAATATGCTTTCATTATTATTAAAATGGGGTAAAAAACACGCAAAGGTCGGTCAATCCCCTGCTTCGAGGACAATAATTTCAAGATTTATCCGGTCATATCTAAACAAATTGGATGTTTCATTTCAGTTCCCATGGCAACACCTGTGAGCAGTTTTATGATAATTTTTTATTTTTCTTGTTTATTTTATTTATTATTATTATATTATATATTTTGTTTTACAGAACCTAGAATTTACAACCCACACGAACCAATTAATTGCTTCAAACATCAGTGCATTAATAAATAACTCATGCTGGGTGTCTGTATGACCCGTCTTCACCTCATTTTTTTTTTTCTATTAAAACAACAAAGATGCAACTCTCCCAAGTGATTTCAATTATAGATTGAGCACGCACTTCTGTCTTGTATTTTAGTTGTTTGTTAAAGGCAGTGGACACTATCGGTATTTACTCAAAATATTTATTAGCATAAAACCTTACTTGGTAACGATTAATGGGGAGAGGTCGATAGTATAAAACACTGTGAGAAACGGCTCCCTCTGAAGTGACGTAGTTCTGGAGAAAGAAGTAATTTTCCTCAAAATTTTATTTCGAGACCTCAGAATTCGAAATCAACTTGCATCTGAAAGCACACAACTTCGTGTGACAATTTGTTTTTCTTTCGTTATTATCTTGCAACTTCGACGACCAATTGATCTCAAATTTCCACAGGTTTGTTGTTTCATGTATATGTTGAGCTACACCAAGTGAGAAGACTGGTCTTTGACAATTACCAATAGTGTCTACTGTCTTTAAATGAGATAACGGTGAAAAACAAATACAAATCGTGCACCGACGAAGCAAGTATGATGTTGTTAATTGGGAAGATACGGTTGAAGGACAAAAGACAACAAGTTGACCAATCATTTCTGGGTACAGATGTTTTAATAACAAACTGCATGTTGTACATGAGTCACAAAATTAAATAGTTCAGGATGTTGGAAATTTAATAGAATCCCCGATGCAAATTTAACAGTTACATTTTGAATCGGGGACAAAGAATATTCATTTCGTTTTTACCCCATATACATAATATAGCAATGTATACTCACTACTTAAACAATTCATATTACTGTAGTGGTGGGATTTGAACCCACGACCTTTGAAATTCTAGAGTAAAGCCAAACATAGACAACCGAGATTGCCCGGTAGCTAGAGGCAGTTCGAATCCTATCTTTTCAGCAGCGGGTACTGCAAACAATTTTTAGATGTTAAATTTGTGTTGGGGACAACGAATAATATTCAGTTTGTTTCGTACCCATAAACACCGATGTATGTAGGAAATAGTGACGGCCTTACGCCGGGGAACCATCTGCCCTGGGCCCATTTTCATAGAGCTGCTATAGCACAAAAATGTGTTCAGCATGAAATTTCTTCCCTAATAAAAAACAGGATTACCAACCAAATTTCAACGTGATTTTTCAGGATGAGCAAACAACAGCTGAACACCAATAACAAGGAATATGCAATAAATTGAAATTTGGCTGGTAATACTGTTTTTACCATGGAATAAATTTCATGCTTAGCAAATTTTTGTGCTCAGCAGCTCTATGAAATTAGGCCCTGAACAAAGGCAGTTGGGGTGCAGCTGGAGGAATTTTGTGATTGGCAGACTAGTCTATAAAATATGGACCCATCATAATGTACACACAAATCCTACTGTGTGCACACAAACTTAATCCTATGATTTTGAAAACATGTAATTATATCTTCACATTTTATTCGTTGACTGCCCAACAAGACTGTATCTAAAAGTGTGAATTTAATTTTTAAAAAATATAGATAACTTAGTTTATGGACAGGGCTTATATCCCAAGCAAGACATGTTGAATCTATTTAAGCTGTAAATTCCAACGTATATACTGCTTTGTTAGGAAAATGCTTATTTTCTGAGTAGTAAAAATTATAATTAATTGTATTTATTTTGTGCTCTCTCCAGGACCAGCCTGTTCGAGGGCGCATCCATAGCAGTAAAAATCCCATAAGAAAATTACACAGAAAGGGTTTAATAAAAAGTACACCAGGTCCTGTGAAAATACGCAAAATGGAAATTACGCCTTATTGTTGGTATGTAATGTAGGTTTGTAACGCTTAAACTATACATTTGTTTGTTGGTACCGATATTGGAAAAAATGTCTCTATTCTAACTACAAAATATGTGAAATACTGACAAATGTGAGACTAACCTCAAATGTTCCATATCTGAGTAGTGCACAACTTGTAGTGTTGACAATGTTTGTATGGCAAGTACTAGGCTTGATTCAAGTCCTAACTCGTGTGAGAGGTCCCTAAGCATATAACTTAATACTATCAAACAAACCGTAGCAAAAAGTACAGTGCGCGCTCGCCGTCAAAATGTGGTCCCGAACAGGTTGGGGAATGCAGAGCGTCACATAACTGTAGTTTGATGGCGGTGGCACGGGATTGGGACTTGAGTCAAGTCTAGGCAAGTACACACACAGAGTGCTTATAATACTGTGCAATATATGTTCAAGCTGTGATGTAGCAGTAGGCCTTACATGTTTGTATGATAAGAAACACCACACCACAGAAGAACAAAAACAGAAGTGTCAAAATCAATCCAAAACGAAACTACAACGATCACAAGATATCAAATCATCAAAGTACACAAAATAAAATCAGGTAAATTTCGCGCTCGTTTATTTCCTGGCTTACTTTGATTGCGGCAATCAGAATAAGCCACGGTAATTTAGCATTTTACCATCAATCTCATCGTACCCAAATGTGGAGGTCATTGGCTTCTTTTACCAAGTCATTTCCCCTCTTTTGCCTTTTGCATCACAGGCGTTATAAAACACCAGTTGGTGTTTTCGATCACACCGCCATCCCATCCCCTCCCTACCCCCCCCCCCACCCCACCGTGAATACTGCCAAGTTCTTAAATGCCACTTGCTTTTTTTTTCTTCGAGTGTTACAATAGTATGACGTAATTTTAATTCTTGTTTGTAATCATTGCTCAAGCAGTTTGTTGGTATTAATGGAGGTGGGGCGGGGGTTTAGGCACTGTGTCAACACGTTGACTGGCCACCTGTTTTTCCGCAAATAGCACTTCCCACAAAATATTCTGCAAATTACATGCACGCATGCGTATATCAGTAAAATACGTTTTTTTGCATATGATTTCATAAAACAAAAATGCAGGAATTAAAAAATACATTTATATAAATATACTTATGTATCGCTTATATTTCTCGAGTAAACATAACAGTTTTATAACATTAAGTAATTTATTTACAGTGCTAGACAAACGTCTTACTTGTTTGAGTAAATTGCTATTATTGCTCTCCAAATTATACTTATACGACTGCGACCATTTTGATTCAGCTATCCGTTGCCAGCGAAAATCTCCCTACATGAAGAGCAATTATGAACCTCATTATAAGAGAGCTTTGACAACAGTTACAGAACTACAGAAAGAGGTTCAGGCTTACAGAGACCTGAAAGATACACTGAAAAGAAAGTTTTCAACTGTGTACACTTTCTTAAAAACCTATGAAGCTCGACAAAAAAACATGTGTCCCAATCCTCAAAATGCTTCTGATGAATACGCCCTCCGTAACAAACGCTAGTTGTCGCCAAACTCTGGGTTTATGTTCACGACGTGCTCTTCGGATCTTGGTAGAAGGCTCATGTATATCTGCGAGAGAAAAATACAAACATGTGTTATTAATTTGTTGTCTATTATTAGTTTGGTACTTCTGGTTTTTATATGATTTTATTTTTCGGTTTCAAAGATGCAATCTTCCAAAGCGGAGTTTTAAAGCTGGGGTGTAGATTCATGCTAGAACTCAATGGTTAAGGCTAAGCATTGGATTATGTATGTACCTTTCAAGACTGTTGTTGATTTTATCTTAACAAAACGAACGAGGCACGTATGTCACTGGTTGTGCAATAACAAACCTTTTGTAAACAAACAAATATTGAAGTGTAGTCAAAATCTATACCCGGCTCTCAAAATCATTATGTTACCATGTATGCTGTTGAATATATTTCAGCTGAATTGTAGATTGAAACTTAAAAATTGGTCCAAGCAATTCATGCATGCATGTATTGGATTATTTGTGTCTTTTCGAGGAATTCATCTAAACAAATCAATCGAGACATTTGTGCTGATGAGTGTGGAATGTCAAAAATGGCTTTGTAAAACATACTAGTTACATTGGTAATTGTTTCAAAATCCACACCTGGCTCTCTTGTTTTATTTAAGTTGTTGAATAACAATACCTGATCATCTTGGTTCTCGGTCATTGTGGTAAGAACGGACACGATGTTCTTGAAGGAAGGACGCTCGTTTGGTTTTTCCCGCCAGCATTTCAGCATCACGTCGTAGCTGTAAAATTGATTGGGAATCATAATAGTAAAATAATAAAAAACATTTCTTAGGCACTATGCAACGAACAGATTGCCTATATAATAAAGGAGGGGAAACAAATAAACAAACAACTAATACAAAAACGATCCAACGACTAACCAAGAGAACAGAACAAAAAGAGGAGTAAGTTAGGATGGTTTTGTGAGTCTTGATGAGGCGTTTGAACACAGATCATTATTTTACTCTTTGGAGCATACAACACACAGTTTCTTGAACGAGAAAAGAAAGAGTCCACCCTCACAAAAGTGGAGACAAGAAGACAGTCTAAAAAATCACAGTTTATTGATAATAAATACAACTTTTTATTGTGCGAGGAGGATAAACTTAAAATGCAGAGATATTTCAAGTTGCATTGTATGAAAGTCGTGTATCCCATAAATACGTACATCTTGACATCGCAGTTGATCGGTTTAGGCATGCGATATCCATTCTTCAATTTGGACGCTAGGACACCAGTTTGTATGCCCGGGTATGGTGTTCCACCTGTTGTCACAAGTTGAAAAACAATATTTGAAAAAATATTAGTTGGGGAGGTATCGGAATGCAACTAAAAATTCACAACACATTCATAATCTTAGAATATACTTATAGACTGAAAGGTTATTTGCAAAAAATGAAAGTAATATCGATGATTTGGCGGCCGTTTGTTGTTTCCTGTCTATTTTTTTAAAGGGAACTACGTGTGTACGTTTGCTAATCACTCTTAAAGCTGATGGGACCACTTACATTACATGGTTGGAAGTACAACAGCTTTCGATATTAAACAGGTTAAGAATCATGAAGAAATAAGGCTATTGATTAACGATATCAGTGTGTATCCCCATTTGAAGCGTTACTGTCAGAAACAATCTGACACTAGCGTTTCTCAATGTGTAATCCAAAACAGCTCTTTTGAAGTGAAATGTTCACGGGTTGGTTTTTTATTGTAAAAGATCTTGTATTAAAACAACCCAACGGCTCAACAAACGTTAAAGTATACTTTCCAAGTGTTGAAATATTGAACTCAGAGTGGCAATTACATTATAAATTGAACGCAAAGCAAATCATCGCATTGTACTACAAATTTATTAAAGTAAATAAGATTTAGCAAATACAAGTTATGTCTTACCAACAGTTGCAATCTCCCAGAGGAGGATTCCGTAAGACCATCTAAAAGAGAAATGTTCAGTAACACATCATTGAGAAGCACCCTACAGTTAGGAACGGGATACTTCTGAACGCTAGGTGGCAGCAGACTCACCAGCAAGGTAAACTTTCTTTGGGTGCGTTCGTTTAGCTTACCTGGGTCGACCCCGGTGTGTGACGTTCGTCCTGAAAAAAAAAACCCGCCACACACCGGGGTCGACCCAGGTAAGGGACCATGGATAAATTAAGAACGCGGCCGCCCGCGGTCAGACTCGTTCTAGAACGAGTCCGTCCCAAAATTGTCACGCGCCCGTCCCAAGATGGATTAAGCGCTTCACTGATTTTTAAGGTCCCTCATTATCGAACTCTATTGTTGGTGCCTTTTGTTGTTCAGATTACATGGACAAGACAGCTTGCAAGTAAGCCACGAAGGGGTGAAGGATTAGTGTTTGCGGTCTAGCTCAGGTATACACCAGACAATGGGTTGGAGATGTCCATGTACAGCCAACCCTCAAGTTTGCCAAAGCCAATACAATAATATGCTACTGCCATAACAAGTTGAAGTGGTAACTATTATTCTTAAATTTGAAATCATCGCCAACTTATTTTGTATCTACATCTAATTGTTACATTAGGACCCGTGTTTACAGAGATGATTACACTTACAAGATTCGTTCATAAAGGTACCGCGAAATCATGCTGACCGGCTCGCAATCACACAAAACATAACGCAAAATTACATCGTAGTACACAAACACTCCATCTAACTACACACTCACACACAGTGTTTTCAATATTCAGGCCTAGTAGTCTTGTTATTTTGCGTGCAACAAACTATAATGCAAGAAACATTGAACGCTAGAGGGCTTTCCTAAACAATGTGAAAGCGGGAGAGCCGCCCTCCGTTGGAAAAATTGCGCAACAGCTTACGAAATTAGTTTCAACCGCCTTGAGATTAAGACTTTCGGGAGAATCTGGTGTCCGAAAATTGCAATACTAACCAGCGTTGGTGCCCGAGCTAAACTCATACAACATTGGCGCCGTCGCTGGTACCTTGGGCAACGTGGTGAATTTTCAGCAGTTCCTTGGGAAATATTAAGCGTGTTTAAGAAAAACTTCATAACGTGTTGGCTTCATTGTTCAAACATGAAACATTTTGGACACCTTGGATGTACAACAAAGAGTATAGTTTTACTGTTTAATGTAAGATGTTTTTCCTATTGACTTTGTTTTACTTTGGGGGATTATTTTGCATGGCGGTCGTGCAAAGACGTAGTATTTTTTATTTTTTAATCTGCGGTTGTGTTTTGACTTATTGTGTGAAAAGGGCTACAACTTGGGTTTATCTACCCAGATAAGCCGATTATAACTACACAGTGGTTTTCGGCCTACACCATTGTTCCTTTGTTATACAGTGGGTCTTCCTCGAGACCCGGTGGTTGAGGAGAACGCGTTCCACTCCGTAGTTTTTCTTTTGTTCGATTTGTCACGCGAAGGAACGCGTCGCGACGCGGTCGTTCCCGTGACATAATTTATCCATGGTCCCTAAGCTAAACGAACGCACCCAAGGTTGACGTCATTCGGAGCATGCTCACATTTCCAATAACAATGGATTAACCTGGTAAGTCTGCTGCCATCTGTAAAGTCCTCCATAGTCTCAAATTGGTATAATGTACAACAATCTTAGGTCATCACTTTGTGAACTCGAAAGAATTTCGAGTGAGAGGTTTTGTCTGAAACATTAAACATTGCTGAACTATTTTGATTCATTGTACATTCAGCTTCCTTATTAAAAACAATAGTTTATTTATTTTTTGTACCAAAATGCCAAACTGTAAAGTCCTACTAACATTTGCCAGTGTGTTTTCTAAACTAATGCTAGAACTTTAAAATGGTAACTTGGGATGAATAAATATTAAACTGTAAACTCACACGTCACTCTTTGTAGTGTATGTCTTGCTGACCAAGGACTTGTAAATTCAACTTCCTTATTAAAAACAATAGTTTTTTATTTTTGTACCAAAATGCCAAACTGTAAAGTCCTACTAACATTTGCCAGTGTGTTTTCTAAACTAATGCTAGAACTTTAAAATGGTAACTTGGGATGAATAAATATTGAACTGTAAACTCACACGTCACTCTTTGTAGTGTAAGTCTTGCTGACCAAGGACTCCAAAGACAACCAGCGTGCAGGAACACGAGTCTGAGGGGAGTCAATAAAGATACTAGCAGTAAAGTTAATTTGATATTGGATATTGAACCTTCTTATTATTGTACAGCGAATAATGATGTTGCTTTTAAGATTATGTAAATTGGAGTTTCCCATAAATTTGCGCAGTGAATGTCTAGCGTGTACATCGATATTGAAAATTGGCCATTCCCAGAGATTTGTACTGTCTACTACCCTGTTCATTAATATTTTTGATATTGGACATTCTCATAGATGTTTACAATTGATGTCTGCCCTGTAAATCAATATTGGATATTGGACAATCGCGTACATTTCTACAGTAATTGTCTACCTTTGTTCAACGATATTGGATATTGGGCATTCGCATACAATTCTACAGTGAATGTCTACCTTGTACATTGATATTGGATATTGGACAATCGCGTACATTTCTACAGTAAATGTCTACCTTTGTTCAACGATATTGGATATTGGGCATTCGCATACAATTCTACAGTGAATGTCTACCTTGTACATTGATATTGGATATTGGACAATCGCGTACATTTCTACAGTAAATGTCTACCTTTGTTCAACGATATTGGATATTGGGCATTCGCATTTGGATGTTGGACATTCACGTACGTTTCTACAGTGAATGTCTTCCTTGTACATCAATATTGGATATTGGACATTCATGTACGTTCCTACTATGAATGTCCCAAAAGAATTGTTTTTACCTTTGACGTCTGCACATAGGTATCTTCTCCTCGTGATAAACCATAATCAGAAATCTTTGCCACCAGATTTTCATCCAGAAGGATATTTCTTGCTGCCAAATCTCGGTGAATCACCTATGGATGTAAGAGTCAGTGCACAAATCGAAAAGAAGTTTACATTTTCTGTTATTAAAAAAAATTGAACCATTTATTGATAACACGGTAGTAGCATTTTGTTGTCATGTTCAAAGATTCGTAATGTTTCTCTCTTTCATGTTCGGTCTTTGTGACTGCAACATGCTTTTCAAAAAGTATCGAAGTTTACGGAAAAAACTTTGACTTTTGTACTATTCAGATACTCTAGTCCGTGACAAATAATGGGTCGCCATATTTGTTATCATGGCCCAATTTCACATAGCCTGTGAGCACAAAAACATGCTAAGCACAGGAAAGTTGCTCAGCAAAAACAATCCAACCAGCATTCCATAAAGTTTACATTGTTGCGACTTGTGATTGGTGTCCTACTCGTTTTGTGTACTGTTATCCAGTAAATATTTCGGGCAATGTGTTAAGATGTTGGAATGTTTTCCCCACTATTTTCACCTGACTCACGCAACGGATTAAGCTCAAATTTGGACCAATGTGTTATTTCGTGTACATGATGGATCACACAAAACATGAATACTATCTGCGACTAGTTGGTCAGTTTTACAAATCGTGTATGGTTCCTTTTTGGGTACATTCCAGTCCCCTGACTGGCTTAAACAACAATACAATGCTAGGTGGGTTTCCTTCCATCTATAGAACGCTCACTCCTGTCGCAGCAAGGTGTTGCATTCCTTTAGCGACATCCAAAGCAAACTGGAGCAAGTCAGAAGAAATAGAAGCTTCACTATCCATTGATCGAGCATTCCTGAGGTAGGAACGAAGGTCACCATTGGGAAGATACTCCGTGGCCACGTATAATTCACCTGATGTTTTTACAAAGTGAGATGAGTTTAAAGATCAATTCTTTTCGACATGTTTGATGTATCGATTAAATAACGATTAGATAATTAAACTCAATTAGAGAGCAATATTTATAAATGAACTGTTTCGTCTCGTAACTGACGCAATATAACTTGTGAATGGTTTTACCTTCGTGTTGACACGCACCAAGAAGCATGACAATGTTTGGATGCTGTCCAATCTTGGTCATGGACAGAAATTCATCAAGGAAGATCTTTCTCTCGGCTGGGGAGGCATGTTCTGAAATTTAAATTGCCGTGAAACTTATGATTTGTGTTGAAGACAAGTATCTTTAAACCACTTTTTAACACCATTAATATACTGGGTAACACTGCCAATTATCAACTGGTTAGTTAATTAATGTATTACTCTTCAGGTGAATTTAACTAAAATATCATTTTCCCTAAGAGAATACACTGGAGAAACACACTCGAAGGTCGTTTACCCGCTTGATTTTGTACACCATAGACAAGTCCACTGTCTCAAGGAAATTCCCGATTGACACACAAGCAAGCCTATAGTTGTCTGTGGTTTAAAAGTATGACTATTGTTGACACACCTGACCCCATCAGTACAAATATTCTTGGATCCGCCCCTGGAATGGTGAAATACAACCTCCATCTGGAAGACGGTGGAGTTGTTGTCAGTTAGTTTATCCTTTTATGGCTGGTATGTTGATACATGTATAAGCGCTGCCAGTCGTCAAATGGCAGGGTTTTATAATAAGCGACCTAAATGAGGATCGTAAAGTACAACACTTTTGAAGACGTTACTGTCATTAACTGCTATTGATTTATGGTGAAGCAATGCTTATTTACCTTGCAGCTTCTTGATTGCAGCCTTGCAGAGTTCTCCAGCAATCATTACTCCACCGTACAACACCTCACCAAACTGCCCCTTCCTTAGTACTTTTGTTCCTACAATAAAGTTATCCCACAATACATTCCATGGTTCTGCCCATGTAGGTAAACTAACATATTCGTAGGTTGGAGATAAGTGAACATCTCGAACTGGCTCATATGCAGAGGCGTGGTTCTGATGAACAACAGGCACAGAGTCAAGTGCAGTTGTGTGAACGACATCGTCTGGTGTTACTTCATTTTTGTAACTGGTCTGTGGGGAGAGTAGGCCTTTTCTTGTGACATATATTTTGACCCAACATTACACAGTATGTTATAAATTATTAAAGGTTATTTTTGGGAAACAAGTTTTAAAAGCTGAATGAGCGAAGCCTTTTCCCGACCATTTCACCCTATCAAATAAATTATACATAAACAAACGAAAACAAATCACATTATTGTAGCCCAAGAGAAGCGACAACTCATAAGGTTTTTGTCGCAAAACATGAGTTAATAAGGATATATCAGTCAGAGTCTAAACTATTTCATGGCGTTTTCGATGGCTGTTTATCAATGTTTTCCAAGGTGTGAATGCAACTTTACAATGTTGTGTAGCTTAAAAAAAAATATTCAAGAACATATCCAGTATTTTTTTTTTTTTTCTCTCCAGATGTGTTCTTACCATTTGCTGGTCCCGCGCTGGTACTTCTTGTGGTTTTGAATGCTGGTGTTTTCTCTTTCGATATCTGAGAAAGTAATAATACATGCACCCAAACAGAAGAACGATGACAAAGATGATCACGCAGATGATAAATGTACGTGTAAACGATTCTGTTGGAGCACCTCCAATCGTGGCTGCAAAACACAAAACAGTATATATAAAATTAATTTACGTACTATAGAGAAAAAAAAGAGTCAAGTCCAAGACAGCCACGGAATGCTAGGACTCATCCTATCTCGAGTTAGGACGAGTAACCCGTCCTAACTTCGGAGGGGTTCGATGCGTCCCTACGTCTTCTGATGCGGAACTGAACTCGTCCCAAGTCCTAAGATTATTCCTAAGTAAGGAAGAGTTTGGTGAAATCAACGGCTGGGGTGCTGGAAGTTTGAGCTATAGAGAATGCGATGTGTGAGGCACAACAAAATACAAACTTATCAAAGTCTCTAAAAAGTAAAACAATGACTGTACTATTACCAGATAAGGGCTACAATCCATGTAATTGTAGAAAATGCCATTAATTAAAAGAGAAAACAAGTACATTTACTCACTGGACACTGTGACATTGAAGGTACAGATTGTTGAATTGCCAGCCTGATCAGTGAAGGTGTATAGCACTGTAGTAACTCCATCGGTGAATATTGATCCAGGTTGGTGAGTCTTAGTCATAGATACTCCAATGGTTTCAGAAGTAGATGGCTCAGTCCATGTGACAACCACATCACTATTGCCTTGTGGCAAGTTGACATTGATTGAATCAGGACAACCTATTACTTTGGGTGCCTGGTGGTCATCAGCTGTGTGAAATAAAAGAGGATTCAGTATAAGTTCCCCATATCCACCATGACGAGTGTAAATCTATTTGGGAAACCTACATACTATTGCAGTCATGTCTCTATGTCTCTCTCCCTTCCAACCCAAATACTATTTAAAAGTATGATCAGTATTCGCTATGACTCGAAGTGTTTGCCCACAATGTGACACACCGCTCTTTTAAAGCACTTGATATTCGCACATGGATCTGTGTCATGCGTACGTATTTGGAAAGTAATGTTAACAAAACTTCAACTAAATCAAAATTCAAGGAACTTTCAATCTAAGAAACATAATTGTTTCAAAGCAAATGCATAAGTTTTTGTAGGAGCAGCCTATAGCATCACAACGTTTGTTTTTTCATTTGACTAAATTTATAATTGACGTGAAACTGTTAATTACAAAACAAAGTACATTTACTCACTGGACACTGTGACATTGAATGTACATATTGTTGAATTGCCAGCCTGATCAGTGAAGGTGTATAGCACTGTAGTAACTCCATCGGTGAATATTGATCCAGGTTGGTGAGTCTTAGTCATAGATACTCCAATGGTTTCAGAAGTAGATGGCTCAGTCCATGTGACAACCACATCACTATTGCCTTGTGCCAAGTTGACATTGATTGAATCAGGACAGCCTATTACTTTGGGTGCCTGGTGGTCATCAGCTGTGTGTATAAAGATGATAAAAAGGGAAACAGGTGTACATTTATTTAAATATGATAAGTTTCTTAAAGTCTCTAGAGCAGATTAGCATCACAACTTATGGTTTTTATTTGACTAATTTCTTGACTTGTACAAAAGTACCTAACTAGGCATAAAGGCAACTGTCGAACAGCCAAATAAAAAAACTTAATTCAACGCACTTATGGTAAACTTTCCACTGAAGTTATACGTACTGACAGCCGTTTGACAAAATTGTCCAGTGAATCCAGTCGCGCACTGGCAGGTGAACGTAGTGCCAGAAAGCTGACATACACCTTCATTGAAACACATGGACAATCGCACTTAGACCCCATGTCATGGACGATAAAAATGCACTCCCTCGATTGGTTGAATAAACTTGGCCGTATTCTGCGTGGAGCAATCAATGGGAGCCATTCAACCAATACAATGCGTTCTCTATTCGACGATATCGTTGTCGTTCTCGTTATCAGCAGTGTGACTTGGCCTTCAGTATGGTTGAAAGTAATGTCAATGAAATCTCTAAGTTTAAGTAACTTTCAGTCCAAGAAATAAAGTTGTCCCAAAACAGATGTATGAGTTTCTGTAGATCAGATTAGCATCACAACTTATGCTTTTTATTTGACTTCAGTGCGCCAAATGCCATCCGGCTTGCTCCAAAATGTTGCGCCAGTTTGCGCCAGTTCGCGCCATTACACGGCCATTTGATTCCAAAATTCACCCTGTTGGCGCCATTCTCGCTAAATAGACGGCTACTTTGCGCCACTTGGTGATTAGTTTGTGCCAAAGGTCGCCAAATTGGTTTGAACTTGCTTGGCGCTACCTGCCGACTATATAAATACCGGCCATCGGCGTTCTGGTTCAGACCCTCCTCAGCTGCATCTTCGTTGACAATTGTGTGAAATCTTGTAGAAATTGTGAAGGAAAAACTGTTTGGAGGTGTTGTCGAGTCGAATCTTGAAAGTTGTGTGAGGAAGTCCTGCGATGCCGCCCTGCTTTTATAGGCGGCAAGTGGCGCCGAATGGCGGGCAACCAGGTGGCATTTGGCGCGAAGTAGTTACCAATCGGGTGCCATTTGGCGCGCTTTGGCGGGCTATCCGCCTCTGTTGGATTTATTTGGCGCAGTGGGTTCCAATAGGCGGATTGTTTGCGCCAAAGGGCGATATGTTCGCGCCATTTGGTGCCACTTGGCAGACACTTGGCGCTGATTGCTCGATGCAAGTGGCGCGACGAAAATGTCAAACATTTTGAAATTTTCTTGCCGCCACATTCAAATTTGATGCCGTTATGGGCCACCACGAGCCAGTTGGGGGGGGGGGGGCAGTTTGAGCCACTACACGCCACTAGGCATCTTTTAGGCGACAGTAGGCGCCACAGTAAATTGTATTGGCGCAGACTGGCACCAACTGGCGCTGGCCCAGTGGACTCCTGGCATAACTTGCGTTTTTGTTGCGCGTCACATGATTGGTTCTCGACCAATCAAACTTCACAGTTTGTTACCGAGGTATAACAATACTCCGTGTACACTTTGTGCCTGCAGGAAGTCCAGACTCGGAACACTATAGTGGGATGCCATTCATTAATGCACAGTAAATCTTGCTCTAGAGTTATTCTTACTTATTGCTGCATTGGTAGTGATCATATATGAACAAAGCACAGATTGTCTCCCAGACTGGTCTGCTACAATAGTTACGATGGTTGTCACAGATGGAGCTGTTGTACTTAGCACTTGATTGTTAACTGGTACAAGACTTCCGGAGGGGCCCACTACAAAGTATGTAAAGGTCACAGTTCCAACTGCGCCAGTAACGGTTGGTTCGGCTAGTCTTATATTTTGACTATCAGCAGCATCAACAGTCCTACTTGCAGGGCACACAATAACAAGCGGTTCTACAAAATAAACGTCAATGGAAGCATTTTAGTTGTTTAAGAAGGAAGCAAAAGCTAATTCTGTTTGCTTAAGAATTTTAAATAGTTGTGGTCAGGACATGAAAGGTCAGCATGGCTGGATAGCTAAATTTGGAGCGAGTTGGTGCGTCAATTAGGAAGTCAATGGCTCAAGTCCGTATTCAGTCAATTTTTCTTTGTTCAAACCCAGGACTATTTAAATTATAAAATAGTAATGTTTTATCCATACAACGATGTTAGTTTCACAACATGCACTTTCTAAAGTATATGTGAAACACATCGAAACAAATAATGTGACTCTCTTTTCTGACTTCGGACCGAATCGACTTCGGACCACGTTTCGGACCGATTTGACTTCGGACAGAGATGACTTCAGACCAAGCTGACCTTATGACCTTATGACCTTCGACCGTGTTGACCTTGGACCGAGATGACTTCGGACCGAGCTGACATTGTGACCTCGGACCGAGCTGACCTTAGACGGACATGACTTCACTGACCAAGTACAGAAAATACAAGGCAACGATGTCAGGGGAAAAAACAAAACACTATGAGTAAACAAAAAAGACAAATTACTGAAAAAACAATAAATAAGTTATTTATTTACACAAACAATCAGTCAGTCAATAATATTCAAAAAATAATTAAGTGAATAAAAAAAACAATTAAATACGTAAGTAAACAAACAAGCTGACCATTGGACTTCGGATCGAGATGACCATGGACCGAGCTGACCATATGACCTTGGACAGAGCTGACCCTTTTGACCTAGGACCGAGATGACTTTGGACCGAGCTGACCTCGTGACCTCAGACCGATTAAACTTCAGACCGAGTTGACCCAAACTTTTTCGAGAGACGTCATCGTTGTGCCTCGTGTTTCTGAGATCGTTAAATCCCGAGTTTTCGAGATACCTAAATTGAATTCCGCATTTCCATTAAATACACCTTTCGGAATTCCGAGTCTCAAGGGAAACCTTCGATTCCCGTAGTTCCGAGATGTCTTTCATTGAGTTCCGTGTTGCCAAAATACCCTGTCTTAGAATTCCGAGTTTCCAAGATGACTTATTATCTTAGATTGAGAGTTTCCAAGAAAAACCTGATTGTTGTATTCCGTGTTTCCAAGATTCCTGACTGGTTTATTCCGTGTTTCAATTGTTCAACCATAGAGAACACTTTTCTTTTTTTTAACTTATGGATTATTCATTTAGGAATGTACAATTAAATGCAATTTTATAACAAGATATTTCTTGCCACAATGCGTAAAAATAATACACGGATGGAATTTTACCTTGAGCAATAGCGTGGTTTGCAGACATCAGGATGAGAACTCCAACAGTTAGCAAGTTGGTCACGGCCATTCCTGACTTGATTCTTGGTATAAGCAGACTGATCGACACAGGCAGAAAATCCACTTCCGCTCCGCCAACGTCTGGTTGATCGGTTTGAGGCAGCAGTGTTGTCGTCGAGGCCTGATAATAATCCCAGACTGCAACACCGAGACGGAGACGGGGAGGTCTGAGGGGGAGACCGTGGAGGAGGATCCCTGTACCGTTGCTTCTTCCGGGGACGATGGTGGCGAAACCTTTTGCCACAATCTGGGCTGAGAATGGCGTCGTATGGTAAAACTCGCAAAAGGGTAAAATTTGCAAAATGAAAAAAAACATTCAACCCTATCAGAAACCTTTCATATAAGTTCCCCCTAAGCAATTTTTACTTAAAGGCTCTGAACACTTTTGGTAATTACTCAAAATAATTGTTAGCATAAAAACCTATTTGGTAACGAGCAAAGACCTATTTGGAGATCTGTTGATAGTACAAAACATTGAAAGAAAGGCTCCCTCTGAAGCAACGTAGTTTTTAAGAAAGAAGTAATTTCTCACTCAATATTATTATTAGTGTTCGAGACCTGAATTCAACCATCTGAAAGCACACAACTTGTGCGACAAGGGTTTTTTCTTAAATTGTTCTTTTGCAACTTCGACGACCAATTAAGTTCAAATTTTCACAGGTTTGTTATTTTATGCCTATGTTGAGATATAGTAAGTGAATTGACTGGTATTTGACAATAACCAAATGTGTCCAGTGGCTTAAATGCTGCGTTCATCGCCCCGACTGTGAGTACTTATGCTTCCATGAAGATAAGCGTTGTTATTCAAATCAGTTGGCCCATACTGCGACCTCATAGAAAAACACATTCCTAACGAAAGAAATCAATTGTTAGCCTTGTTCTCCTTTTAGTGTGAACTTCGGTGATGTAAGGGTTATATATAATATAGCTTTGATTGTCAAGAACATTCGGGATTGTCAAAGTGTTTTTATTAAATTTATTTGACAACAGATTTGGGGATGAAGGCGCAAGCCGTGAAGTAAGCATTGACGTAAGCACATAAATCCCCGTTTCTATAATAAGCGCCGACTATTTGCCTACTATAGGCAGAGCCATGAAATGAGCCTTGTTCATGAAATTGAGCCTTGGCCCAAGCAGAAAGTAATGCTTTCACAATTATTGTTTTGTTCAGCACAAACTTAGTGGGACACCCGTCACAACAATGTAAACTTAATGTAATTTTGACTGGTAACCCATTTCTATTAATTAGTATTTGTCTGTGTTCACCAAAGTTTGTATTGCCATTAATTGTCAGAGTAATTATCAAACGCAAATACAGACTCCATGAGGATTAACGCCAAGTGCCGTCTGTTATTAAAGCAATTAATCTGATGGATGTTTTAGTAGACGTCTTCTAAAATTACAGCCTTGAAATAAAAAATGAATTATCCATTACTATCATGGGTATGGCAGAGAGCTGAGAGTGAAGTTCGTTATCATATACACTGTCAGAATGAGACCTTGGCAATGTGACGAGTTGATAGCTTTTTGCAAACTACTTACCAAAATGAAAATGTCGTTCGAATCCATCCAGTTTGAATAGCAGGTTGTTTTTGCAACCATACAAAAACGGTTGGATTAAATATACTTGCAAAAAAGTAAAACATTGCTTACAAATTGCTTTAAAAATGCTTAAAATCTATTTTAAAACACCAAGAGAAAAAAAAGATACGTACAAAAACGAGGGAGTCGTATTTCAGCCCAAGCTAAGTCGATACCAAATACTAGCCTAACAACATTGATCATAAACAATATAAACATACAATTACGCTAATTGTAAAATGATGATGCTGTCTTTAAACGAGTGAGAGAAAAAACGCGCGTTTTGTCCCCAAGACCACTCTTGCAAAAAGCCATTATGGCGGACAACTCTTTAGAGACACAACAGGTACTTTCAACTCGATTTAGAGTGAAGTTTGTTCCAATTTCCCTCAAAAAAGAGTGACACGTGTTGGCTTTCACTCAAAAGAGCAAAACTGACACCACTCGGACAAGAGAGTGAAATGTTTACTATTTTACATTAAGAGAGCAAAACAATGAAAATGCGCAGTTTTGTACACGCAGCGCGCAGACTTGCCCAATATGACCTGCCTTTGACCTCTAGGCGAAAGCGCCCTATTCATAAGAAGTCATGTGCCTACGGTCTAGAAAGGGTGAAAATATTCTGTTAGGCCTACTACTACTTATTTCGTCGTTAAAACCACACATACTGACCCTTTATACGATCTTTAAGATTAAAACCAAGTGGTTTGCAAAGCTTAAACAGTAACTGGGGGAAAGTGGTATATCTTCGGCGGGTGGGGGTGTTGATCTGAAAGAAAGTCTTCTTAAATGCACAACACACGTCATAAACTTCTTAAAGGTGTATGTCATCAAACATTTTAATAATTTCACCTCACTGAATACATTTGAACACATAAAGGATATAGTCAAATTATTGGTACATTGTTTACTTTCATTCTGAAGCCGTTACTGATTACACATTTGATTCTACAGATTGATCCTCTGAAGCAGAGAAATATGTCCGTCTAAAATACTGCCAAATTCGAAATAGCATTTGAGCACACCGATGTCGTCTTTGCTTCTTTCCGATTGCGGCAATTATGATAAGCCCGATATGACATCATATAAATACATTTTGTTTGTCTCTGAGAATGGATAAATTTCGAACGCTAGGTGGCAGCAGATCACATCTATGCTAATTTCATCGCTCAGTCAGGCTTTACGATAAAGTGGACACTGAAATTACTAACGTTGACTGGCCGCCTGTCTTTACCCGCATTTACCCCTTCCCATGAAATGTGCTAATTACATTCAAGCATGCGTATAATAGACACTACTGGTTGGCAAACGCCATAGGGGTGCACCCTATTTTTTTTTAAACACTCGGGGAAACCAAGGGTGCGAGGGAAGTACACGTTTCATAATTCTGTAATTACTACAATATAATAATATGAGTCAATTCCACTGAAATGTATTTTGAACTTCAATAAACACCCCTATTTGAGATAGTATAGTGACCCTTGGGGATAGGTTCAATCAGAGATCACCTACAGACCTTGGGAAGTTTAGGCTCAGCCATGCCCTTATTAACCATTTAGCCACTGGACCGCCCAGCCGCCTATCGATATACTGTATGTGGTAGGAGGAAACCTTGCTAGCTTGTGTTTGTAGAAAAAAAGGAACATCAAAAGAATCCTCGATAGTCATTATTAAGCTAATGAAGCTAATGATGGTGAAATAATTTAGCTCTTACCCCAACAAAACGCTCATTAGTAAACACAAAGGAAACTGTATTTATTTATCATTCATGATAATATTGTCGAAAACTCACGCCTTCGCATTTAATCAGTATAATCATTAAGTCAGATAAAAGCATTGAAAAGCTATTGTGTCCATTTTATCCTTACAAACAAATATTCGCCATAGAAATTACCGTAGCCGTTGAACGAGAGACATTTATTGTTCTCATGCGAACTTGTACTTTTATACAAATATCAAGGTTCAAATTGTGCATATAATTAAGCTGTGGCTATCTTTTAAAATTTGAACTACGATTCCAGTAATTAACTGCAAGAATCTTGAAGTATTAGTTTTCAGCAAACTCGGGCGGTGCAGGGACTAGAGGGTTATGAGCTTTACGAAAACAAAAAGTGTGCAGTCTAAACCCTTCAGGCCTAGTACTTAAACTAATTAGTAAAAAAAACAATATGTAAATTGCTAGAGTGATCGGTATTCGTGTGCAGGGACTTCTATTTGTTTGTTTAGACCATTCGAAAAAATACATTTTGTCTGTCATACACGTGTTTTTACCAGTAAACATAAAGCTCCTTCCGCCCGCTTCCCTTCGGTATCCTTGTAGAATTGTTTAAAGGCATCGATTACCTTTGGTTGTTGGAGCCGTGCGATTGTTTTAGATATGATTGAAGAAAGGCGTTTTATGTTCACGGGTAAATACCTGCGTTCGGGAGATACAATTCTTTTAGTTGTATACAATCAAATTAACCTGTGAACATTCCATTTCAAATTGGTCGCATTTTTTAGATATCGCCGAGGAATAATGGTCACGCAATAAGAATAATCCCTATAGGAGTACTCAATCTGATAAGACAGTGTGCCGCGGTGATAATAAATAATAATCATAATAATAATAATAATAAATAACATTTGTATAGCGCTTTCCACAGGAGTTTGAAAGCGCTTTAGCATTGTCTAAAAAGATGTGTTTTTAACCGAGTCTTGAATGCGCTGATTGAGGATGAGTCACGGATGTGAAGAGGGAGCTTGTTACAGCAAGTTGGTGCAGCTACTGAGAAAGCTTTACCGGGTATTCGTGCGTGAACCATTAGAAAGTTGAAGATGGATGTTGGATGTTGATCGAAGGCTCATGGATGAAGAAGGCAACTTTTGTTGGATGAGACTATTGATGCATGTGGGAGCGAGGCAATGTATTGCTTGTAAACAAGGAGAATAATTTTGAACTGAATCCGCTTGAGAATAGGTAGCCCGTGTAGAGAACGAAGAACTGGTGTAATATTCTTCTTATTAATTTTGTGGGAGTCAAAGTGATATCGTAATCTATAACCGTAGCACTCGGAAGAAAATGTTTCTCAAAATATATTGAGGAACTATCAAAAGCCGCTGTCCTGTATTTACCAAAGTTTGTATTGCCATTAATTGTCAGAGTAATTATCAAACGCAAATACAGACTCCATGAGGATTAACGCCAAGTGCCGTCTGTTATTAAAGCAATTAATCTGATGGATGTTTTAGTAGACGTCTTCTAAAATTACAGCCTTGAAATAAAAAATGAATTATCCATTACTATCATGGGTATGGCAGAGAGCTGAGAGTGAAGTTCGTTATCATATACACTGTCAGAATGAGACCTTGGCAATGTGACGAGTTGATAGCTTTTTGCAAACTACTTACCAAAATGAAAATGTCGTTCGAATCCATCCAGTTTGAATAGCAGGTTGTTTTTGCAACCATACAAAAACGGTTGGATTAAATATACTTGCAAAAAAGTAAAACATTGCTTACAAATTGCTTTAAAAATGCTTAAAATCTATTTTAAAACACCAAGAGAAAAAAAAGATACGTACAAAAACGAGGGAGTCGTATTTCAGCCCAAGCTAAGTCGATACCAAATACTAGCCTAACAACATTGATCATAAACAATATAAACATACAATTACGCTAATTGTAAAATGATGATGCTGTCTTTAAACGAGTGAGAGAAAAAACGCGCGTTTTGTCCCCAAGACCACTCTTGCAAAAAGCCATTATGGCGGACAACTCTTTAGAGACACAACAGGTACTTTCAACTCGATTTAGAGTGAAGTTTGTTCCAATTTCCCTCAAAAAAGAGTGACACGTGTTGGCTTTCACTCAAAAGAGCAAAACTGACACCACTCGGACAAGAGAGTGAAATGTTTACTATTTTACATTAAGAGAGCAAAACAATGAAAATGCGCAGTTTTGTACACGCAGCGCGCAGACTTGCCCAATATGACCTGCCTTTGACCTCTAGGCGAAAGCGCCCTATTCATAAGAAGTCATGTGCCTACGGTCTAGAAAGGGTGAAAATATTCTGTTAGGCCTACTACTACTTATTTCGTCGTTAAAACCACACATACTGACCCTTTATACGATCTTTAAGATTAAAACCAAGTGGTTTGCAAAGCTTAAACAGTAACTGTTGAATCAGAGCCTGTGGCTCTGGCTACTATACTGTTGCTAAGGAGGTGCTATACTTCAAAGCACTATGACGTGGCGATGCAGCCATAGCCGTAGCTGTAGCCGTAGCCTGCAAGTCGGACCCTGTCCTCTCAATATTTGTTTTATACGCCTCTTTATATATTCATGCATGACGTCACCATTCTAAAACCCAAAACGAGCCATCGGTGCAGTAGGATTGAATGAGTCAGCCTCGCTACCATGGGCAGCGCGCCTTATCGATACCTCTCGTCACTAACGTTATGAGCCAGCAAGGCATGCTGGAAAAAAATGGCGCGGCGAGGTCGTTCCCCCCTGGGAACGAGGTTAGGATCGAGTGGCTGGTACTGGTGGTGGCGTGACGTGCGCCGATTGCCTCAATTTGGGTTAGAATTGCGACGTCATGCATGAATATTATGAGGCACTTTTTACTGGCAAACTTTGAGGCAGCCAACGGCGGTAGCATGATTGTTTTTTTTACACGCAAAATGGCTTCATTGGTCCTTTTGAGGTTAGCCTTGCTCAAGGCAGTCGCATACTATTCACTCCGAAAAGACGCCGCTGTAAACCCACCCGTATACACTGTGCTTAGCGTGTAATCACTGTAATCGCACCGCACCACCCAACCGTATACACTGTCACATAGCTAGCTCGACACCCACTGTACGACTACTGTGCACAAGCCATCCGCACTCGTATATCCGCATGCAGAGGCCGCTAGCTAACGGCCGACGCATGCGAATAGCATACGGGGGGGGGGGAGTGCGTCGTGTCGTGCGATGTGGTTACCGGTAGACACATTACGCACAGTGTATAGGGATGGGCTTTTACAGCGGCAGTCTTTTTTCGGAGTGAATACTTCAACTGTCTTGAGCAAGGCTATTTTGGGGTAATAATGGTTGACAATACAGAAGTACACTGTTGGTTTGGGTATTTACAGACAAATTTACCCAAACCTGTGTTCAAGTATAGTATCCACTATACCTCAAAGTGGCTTAACGCCTGTATGCGAAAAACTCGGAGTTTAGAATACACTCAGCATCAACTGAAGTGTGCAGATGGCAGATGCCGTTCTGGGATCCAAAGTCGAAGGCCCTGCACCGTGTATTTCCGACACAGAACATGGCACACTCCTGGAGAGATGTCGCCACCTTGGTGTCCAGGTTGTCGCTCACAAACAGGTATCCCTTGCAGAGAACTTTAAATAACCCAGAATCTACCGCACGATGACCTTCTGTAATAATATAGTTATAAGATATAATGATGAATAAATACAGTTTCCCTTGTGTTTACTAATTGGTATGAGCTAAATTATTTCATCGTCATTAGCTTCGATGAAATAATTTAGCTCATACCAATTAGTAAACACAATGGAAACTGTATTTATTCATCATTAATGATGATATTGTCGAAAACTATCGCCTTCGCATTTAATTAGTATGAGCATTGAGCCAGATAAAAGCCTTGAAAAGCTATTGTGTCCATTTTATCCGTACCAAAAAAAAAATATTCGAGAGCCGACTATTGTTCCCAATGGGAGCTTGTACTTTTATAAAAACATTACCGAAAGGGTAACAAATTGTGCATAAATATTAAGCTATCTGTTAAAAATTGAACTACGATTCCAGTTGTTTACTGCAAGAATCTTGAAAAATTGGTTTTCAGAAACTCGGGCGGTGCAGTGACTAGAGGGTTAATGTTGTCCCCATTTCATTTTTCTCACGGGAAAAGGGTGTTCACAATATGTTTGGTTATAAATAAACAATTATAAGATAAATCTGGTGGCCCTGAAGGGATGTTATCACAAAAGTCAAATATCTTTGCGAATAGTAATTATTTGCGATTATTTCAAATATCTTAAGATGGTATGGAGGAGGACGATTCAAAGGGGGCGCTAGAAGAAAACAGTTTGTACTCATATTTCATGTAGCCTTAAATCAAGGCGCTCGCGGCGGAGGCTCCCAGACATCACGCACGAAACAAAAACCAGCGCGAGCGGCTAAGCCGTGATGCTCCGCCGCTCGCGCTGGTCTTTTTTCGTACAAGCTGGGGTCGCGACTGACAGCTGGGGGTGACGCGAGCGCCTTGACTAAAGGCTACATTTGGGGAGATAGAATTCTTCCTGCCACCACCCAGACTCTGTGGTCTTTTTGAATCTTACCGCATTCGCCGGGCACGTACTCCATAAGGGTCAGTTCGGCGAATTGCAGGATCGCCTGGTCGGAGAGCACGGAGTAATGTTTCTGCACGGTGATATATCGCGCCAGCAGTGGCGGGTCACACCGGAACTCTATTACTGCTCCGTCCCCAGCCTGGGCCGATGTGACAGTTGAACCACATTGTTGGTTCTCGTTGTAATTTGAGTTGTTGCCGGCCCTGATGATCGCAGAGGTGAGTTTCCCTCCGTCTGTGATCCTAGTCGTGATGGTAATCTCCCCTATCCAGTATTCGCCACCCAAATCTAGCATCCACCATGGATACCTGTCGGCTCGCACTGTATTAATAGGTGATTTAAAAACAAATTATATTAATGTTAGTTTATTAAAGGGATACGTTGCCTTGGATTTGGGCGAGCTTGTCTATTCAAAGTGTTTGAAACCGTTTGTTATGAAAGATCATGGTTTACATGACGATCATGTTTTAAAAGTGGAATATAACGATGATGCCCAAATTGCGTGGTTTTCCTTTTACTTCTAAACTCAATTACGGTCGGCTATTTTGTGGACAAATTGCATGACGGTTTTTTTTTTCACGACGTATAAGGAAAACCATGCAATTTCGAGGCATATTAATTGTGTCGTCGTCATTTTATTTTTGGGTGTTGAAAATTGACGGCAATTGCGGCAAACTATTGACGTTTGTCCGATTCGTTTTAATTGTCGCACTTTTGCCGTGCGAATTTTTTTTATTTTTTTCTTTTATGCAACATTCATTATTGTGTTGTCCTCGGTTTGTTTGATCTGTAAAGTGCTGACCGAAACAGAAAATAGGTTAAGCTGGAGACGGCCACAATATTTTAAGACACGGTGATCCTTTAAAAAGGCTCTCATGCACACGTTTGATATTGTCTAAGGCCAGTATATTCTCACTTGGTGTATCCCAGCATATGCATAAAATAACAAACCTGTGCAAATTTGGGATCAGAATTATGAAAATAAAAAATACCCTTGTTGCATTCCTTTTGTGTGCTTTCCGATGCATACATGGCTTCGGCTGAAGTCTTTTATTATTTGAGTGAGAAATTACCTCTTTCTCAAAAACTATGTTCAGAGGGAATCGTTTCTCACAATGTTTTATTTTTTCAAAAGCTCTCCAATGCATGCTCGTTACCAAATAACAAATTTTGAATAATTACCAATGGTGGCCATACCTTTAAAGACACTGGACACCTTTGGTAAGTGACAAAGACCGGTTTCCTCAATTGGTGTATCTCAGCATAATAAATGTATGCATAAAATAAGAAACCTGTGAAAATTTGAACTCAGTTGGTCGTCGAATTTGCGAGATAATAATGGAAGAAAAAAACGCCCTTGTCATCACACGAAGTTTTGTGCTCTCAGATGTTTAATTTCGGGATCTCAAAATCTAGGTCTCGAAATGAAATTCAAATAATATTGTAGTGGAAAATTACTTCTTTCTCGAAAACTACGTTACTTCAGAAGGGGCCGTTTCTCACAATGTTTTATACTATCAACAGCTCTCCATTGCTCGTTACCGAGTAAGCTTTTATGCTAACAATTATTCTTAGTGATTACAGTGTCCAGTCCTTTAAAGATGCTATGCCAGATTTTTGGCCGATTTGACCAAAACATTTTGATTTAAAATTCAATAGGTATTTTGATGGGGGTCGACAAAGTTACAAGTTTCTTTTGAGCCATTGCTCGAAAAAGTCCGCCAATTATTAGTAGCAGTGCAATAAAGTGCTCAAAATTAGTTTTTGTCGGCCCGGATCCCGACAGTATATCACGTGACCCCAATTCTTATGTGTTGTTATAAGAAACGTTTTAAATTGTTGTCATGGTTCCAGACCATTAAAAGTAAAAGTTAAACTTGTTTTCGTTAGAGCGGGTGATACTCGTACTCTTTGAAAGACCATTCACTCAAAAAAAAATAAAGTTTGGGGCAAAAAATCTGACATAGCATCTTTAACATGACATCAATAAACTGTCTGTGAACCTTACACACGCAAGCTGTTTCTACGTTGCCGTCAATGCATTGATCTGCTGTGTAACCGCTATAAGTACTCCTCTGCGTTGCTGATTTTCCAGACACATCCAGGGCTTTAAAGATAGAGAAAAACTACATTAACATGTTATTTTATGAAGACATCCTTGACCAAGCTCCGCGTATTCACAACTCTGCATCCAAACTGTTTCCCCAGCTCATCACTCGTCAACAAATCACCCTCCATACTCCACACCTGACCATTGGATTTCGTTGAGGTCCGTGGGCACATAATTAAATGAAGGATTTGTTTGATTAGATTAGATTTGATTTGATTTGATTTGATTTTAATTTGTGAGGATAAAAAACATGTCAAAAATACATACACAACAACGGGAGAAAAGACGATGAAATAAAAATCAAACTAGAACATATACAAAATACGGCACAAAAATTTCAAAAAAAAATATCAAAAAAATATGTTTGTGAGAAGGATGAATTTGAATTACACGCGTTTGGAAACGAGTATCCTTCTGCCATACTAACCTCGTCGTACCCCCGTTCTGTAATAGTAATGTTCAGTCCCATTGCCTAATCATCTGAAAACTCCCCCAGTCTGTGTCGTGGGACCACAACAGCTGACCTTTGACTGAGGACATGATTAGTTGGGTCCTCTCGCAAGAGAACGGGACTTGATCAAGTTTCCTCGGCACCTACAAACTCGGCACCCATAAACTCGGCACATGCACAAATACAAACTCGGCACATGCACAAAATACAAACTCGGCACATGCACAAATACAAACTCGGCACCCAGTTGAGGCAAACTCAGCACACAGATGAAAAAAAAGGATATGGACAGGGCTTATGATTTTCGCAACCGCAATTACCAGAAAAGTATGATGAAAAATACCACAGAAAGACGGTCAATCAAAATCGTTAGCCACGTTAATTACTGAGACATTACTGAGCCAAACCTCGTTCTTGCTGAAAGGCTTTGACGAGTACCGGCAACTGCACAGGCGCACTGAACACCTGCGGGTGCGCCGTCCATGTCCAGTGTGTGCTCACAGAACTGTCACCGGGGGCCGTCAGGCCAGAAGAGCCCCCACGGCCAGCGGCAGCCGTTCGGCAAATCACGCTCTGTTATTAAAAAGCAACCCGTATTGTCAACCAAACGCTGATTAACAAAGCCAAATATCATCCCAAAATTGCGCCGTACTTTCGCCGAAATGAACGCAAATTTATGTGGCCTATTTAATTTACAAACTGAACGTGCGGCGCGGACGGTAAATAAGTTTCCGGGGGAGAAAACAAGTTTCCGACGCAAATTTTCTCGAAACTTCGTGTTACTGTTTAAGCTAGCATTAACTTTTATCAGATTGAAGTGCTTTGGAAACCTTTTCTCCCAAACCGTCTTCTTTTAGAAAGGAACAGTTTATCAAAATGTTAGACATTATCAGCAGCTGCACAGTGCGTCAACGAAATCAATTTATATCGTACTTCATTTTTGAGAGAACTTACCAAAGGAATTCCCTCCCTTTAACGACTTATTTCTTTGATACAAAAACTGACAAGAAAAAAAACCAACAACAGCACATTTTTCAAAATAGCCACTTTGATCAATGACGTCACCTTCATCTAAACTATGGGTGCATTCGATTAGCTTCCCTGGGTCGACCCCGATGTGGCGTATTTTATTTTTTTCCCAGGGAAGCTAATCGAATGCACCCATTGAGAATTACTCAAAAACATCGCTCGGACCTCTGATAAGGATGAGGGTCTGTCTTCTGTTTGAAGCCCCCATAACCGAAGGGGCATAAAAGCATTGTACACCTTTGGTGTCAACGATCAGTCTCGTACAATTCCTAAAAACCAAATCTGTCAACAATTGGACTCAATTGGTGAAACTAATGAAAGAAAGAACACACTTTTACACAAAATGTCGTGCTTCACGTCACGCCGAGAAAATGCCTAGAAACATTAGGGCTTTCGTGTCTGAAGTGTTTTTAGTTTGAGTGAGAAATTACCTCTTTCTCAAAAACTACGTTGGGTGCGTTCGTTTAGCTTCCCTGGGTCGACCCCGTCGTGTGGCGTGTTTTCTTTCCAGGACGAACGTGTGCAGAAAATTACCCACGTTCGTCCTGGAAAGAAAAACCGCCACACACCGGGGAAGACCCAGGGCAGCTAAACGAACGCACCCGTTATTTCAGAGGGAGCCGTTTCTGACAATGTTTTACAAAATCAACAGCTCTCCATGGCTCACTACAAAGTAAGCTCGTATATGCTAACAATTATGTTTAGAAACTACCAATAGTATCCATTGCATATGGTTTCACTGAAAATGTGGAGGGCGTAATGTTTTTAAGAATACCTGTGTGTAAATTGGTGCATCTCACCCGAACTTACAAGTAAAACAGTATTAAAAAAAAAATGATAATAATAATAATATTGATATTGATGCAAAAAATGACTTACCTATCAGCTTACTGTGCACAAATCGGAGGGTGCATACCAGTATCACCGTCAACTGGAGTACTCTACGAACAACGTCACAAGGCTCAAATAGTGACCACCCCATCTTCAACAGCTCCGTGTGGAAATGTTCTCCTCCCGAAGAGACAAGCTCGTAGTGAACAAACACCGGATGGGTTTTAGACTTGGTTCCAAGTCTGCGATCGTGGCTTTTAGTCTACCCGATAGGCACCCTCTTGTTATAGACTATACCTCCGTCATTAGCCTATACAGAGGCGCGTGATACTAATATGATATCTATATCAGCTGTGGAGGGGGGGGGTTCGTGGCTGAGATGAGATCTAAGACTTGACATCAAGTCTAGATGGGTCTCTGCTGTTTGCCGTCAATTAAAAAGTGATGTGACTTGTGGTTGTTTTATTTTAATTTAACATTTTTTGTTTACCCTTTCTGTTAGTCGTTGCCAAGGTTCGTAAAGTAGTCTAATGACTTAACGGTTAATTTGAAGCTATCCTAAAAATTTAACTCATTAACCTTGACTATCGCTTTAGTTCTGTCTATTATTTAAAGGGTTTGAGTGACGTTTGGTAATTAATGGCAATACAAAACATACTTGGTAAGAACATGGAGGAGTACAACAGCTTGGACAGTATCTTGCATTTTGAGAAACGTTAAATTTCGTAATACTTTTTTTCCCCAAACGGCGATCCGCAGCATCAATTTAGAGAAATGTCAATGTAGGAGCCTCTCAGTAATTTTGTTAGGACTATTATTTGTTGGGTCCCTTGTGTCATCCAATACAGCAAGTTGGTAACTCCAAGGTCACTGTGGGAACTTTTTTTTTCCTTAAACCCTTCTTTCTTCCTTTCTTTCTTTAGGGGGGCGGGGGGAGGGGCTCTTAAATCTGTCCGAATCCACCCTTCGTAGTGATATGCCTCACTGTGTCCCTCTTATGAGGGATATCGCAATAATTATGTTTGCAATTGCGATGTCAAAAATAGTATCTCTACAAAACAATTTGCAATTACGGTCGCAGTAAGATAAACATCTAGTTGCTTTGCAAAGATATTTGCGACATTGCAATAATTTGCAAAGATATTTGCAAACATCGCAAATAATTATTTGCAGAGATATTTGCAAAGATATTATTGCGACATCGCAAATTGCAAAGACTGCGATGTGTTTGAACAGCGCCACCTATGGATGGACTCTTTATGATTTTGGTTTAATCAATCAATCAATCAGTTTATTTCCACAGTTTCAAAATCACAATCAGTATCAAATCATAGGCAATGTAAGTTGGAAATAAAGAAATAAATAGTTGTTTGATAAGATTAATTAAATGAATAATAAGGGTTGTAAGGGTATGGTTCCCTGAGCAAGCTTGTGCATTGAGCCGATAATTTTTATTTTATTATTTTTTTTGACGTCCCTTCGGGGCCACCATAGACCCTCTCATTCTCAAATCAATGTAGTCGACCCCGTACTAACTCGAATACGAGGGGGATTCATACATCTGAGTACGAGGTGTTGAGGACTGAGTTCGAACAAAATGGCGCGGTTCATCATGTTGATGTGTGTGTTTCAGTTTCACGTTTAGGTTTTTTTGTTTTTTGTTTTACTGTTCATGCTGTGTCTGAGTGTTAGTGTTATTGGTCAGTACTTGATGGTGACTGTTTTGTGAACCTTCCTGCGTAGGTAAGACTTTTTTATCATATGTAGGACTACGATTATAATGCTAGAAATCCGTATACGGTATTATCGTTATAAGTCGATTCTCAGATCTATCATTTAGTCACCGTGCCCCATGGATGATCGTGTACGTGTATCCTCCCCTTACCAGTTTTCACGCTATTATGCCTTTTTCTTAGAATTGAGAAAAAAATAATGATGCCTTATATCAACCGATGCCCTAATTACCTTCTTTTGTTAATATGAAGTATGCAAACATATATTAAAACTTGATGAACATTGAACATGTTGAAATGTTCACACTACAGTCTACACACCGATCTTCGATGACTTCAACTGGCCCCATTTGTTTTGAGTTTTTCCTGTTTTCACGGCAAACAAGAAAGCATAGTTTCCCGGTGAAGCCATACATGGAAGAAACATCTACAGTGACTACAAGTGTTCTTTGAGACTCTGTGTATTACTCTATAGCCAGCAGTTGTCTTTGTTTTATTCAAAATATTTGGAAAAGTTTCCGTATGGCGCCACCACTTTTTCATTCGATATAAAATAATATAGGAACTTATTTACCTGATTGATATATCCCTTTTTGTAAAAATGAGTGAAAAAGTGGTGGCGCCATACGGAAAGATCCCCAAATATTTTTTAATGAAATTTTAAAATTACCATGGTAATTTGCAAAAAATAACAAAAATAAGTAATTAAAAAAAAAGTGGTAATAATCATTGGCTTTCAAATCTGATTTTTATTTATTTTTTCCCCCTTTTTTTTCTCTTAAAATTTATAATAAAGCGTATAAATAAACAGTGATAATTGAATCAACAAGATGATCGTTTAAATGTTAATATTAATAATATTGATCGGAGGGTTAAACAAAAAAATCTCAAAAAATATTAGAAAATGATTTAAGGCACATGGCTTCTTTAAGCCTCTGTATTTTTTTTCCAGAATGCTCATCAAAATATTCAGTCACACGGTTTGATCATCATGATTTGTGAATTGAAATAGTGTTTGATGAAACTTTTTCGGTGGGCAAATATTTTTATATGGCCTCAACATTATGACATATTTTTGTACCTTGTAGAAATGCCTAAAATACCAAACTTTTTGCATTTACAAGTGCAAATATCCAGTGGAGCCTTACGTGTTTCTAAGTTTTGGTCAAGGGAGAGGAGACTCTTTGCTTGGCAAATAAAACTACACAATTTTTATCTAGGGACTGTTTACATCGCGCACAGAGAGGTAAAAGATTTGCCACGATTTTTAGGGACACCTTGAAAATAGGACCTCCTACGATCTACGCGTGTTGACTGTTTATGTTTATTATTGTATCATAGGAGGTCCAGAGGTCCTGTTTTCGAGGTGTCCCTAAAATCGTGGTAAATCTTTTACCTCTGTGCGCGATGTAAACAGTCCCTAGATAATTTTTTTTTTATTTTTTTTATTATCTATCAGTTATTTTTCAGTATCAAAACTTTTTACAACAAAACACTTGCAATTGCATTGCACTTCATTGTGCTTTAAAATCTAAACAGTTTTGGTCTTACATTGCGAGAGATTGTGGCATGTTCTTGTTATGCTTACACAGCTAGCATCGGAATTTTGCGCTTGCGCGTAAGCGCATAATTCAGCGGTAAGCAGAGCCATGATGCTTTCAAACTGGCGTTAAGGGACCCCCGGCTGAAGTAAACCTCATCTCCAGCTTTTTACTCGCACCTGTACATAATTCTATCTGCACCTGACACAAATTCCTGTTGCCTAAGTCAACACATGCGCTCACACGCAGTGCGTACATCTTCAACCATTTGAAGGCTGCACTTTATATAAGGAAGAAGAAGAAGAAGAAATGAGGCTCAGTTTAAGTTGCTAAGAATATCACAAATTGATTGTTTGTCCACTGCTGCAGTTCATCCTTCGCACACTGCCTTGAGACATGGCAACCGAGAAGCCCTTTACATTCAATACAAGGACGGATGCAACCTCAAGAACCAATGCTTGGGTGAACCGAGCCGGAGTGGTTCTGGATCCAGACCCTGTCTTCGGAGACCATGCCCAGCAAAACCAGCCGGGGGTACATGTACCACCAACGAGACAAGAACATTTACTGATGCCGCCCGAGCTACATGCACTTTTGCAAAATGGTAAGTTGACATTGAGCCTTGTACAAGTTTCAACGATTCAATTTAACCCTTTTACTATCCGTGTGTTTCTGGAGACAATCAACCCATACATGTACCTCAGTATGCCACAACAGTGTAATTTTGAGGCACACACCTCAGTGTGTAGAGTAGACATGGTAGAACTCAGTTCCGCCCCAACTTGACCATTGCCACAAGTATTGGGCTGGTCCCAACTTGAGTGTTAAAGTTGGGTCGTTCCAAACTTTATTTGGTATTGCAGTAAACACAGAGCACCCCTCCCCCCCCCAAAAAAAAAAAAGGATGGGTGCAATACATAAAAAGTATCAATGAAAAGACAAGAATAAACTAATAAGTATGAAGACCACTTTATTCTAGTAATGAGAATATTTGAGATTAATTAGAATTTCGGTTTTTGAGAGAAGGGAAATTGCATGCGTTTATCCATGCTGGTTCTTTCCGTGTCAAACTAACCAATATTTTGCAAATGGGGACGGGTCATTGGCAAATTAAAACAGCACCAAACAATAGAGGGAAATAATCAAATGAACTCTCCTTTTGAAAAAAAAATGTCCATAAGCAGATGCCGTTGTTGATCAAGCAGAGCACCACCAAGCGAAGGAGCAGGCGAAACTGCTGCAGCGCTTCCAACAGCTCAAGCAATGGCAACACCAGCAGCAAGAACGTTTGCTGCTTCAACAGCAAGAACAGCTCCAGATGCTCCAGCTGGAACAGCAGAGGGTGGAGCAGACACTGGTGGCACAGCGGCAGAAGCAGTGGGGAGGTAAAGGTCAAAATATACACAAGATTTCAGCTACTTTTTTCTCTCCAACAATATCCAACAAAAAGTGAAAGGAACATTACAGAATTGTGCTGGCAGTTTAAAGCACTTTATGTAGTGCACCATATACATGAAATGCCAAACCTGTAGAAGTTTAAGAGCGATCTGCCATCTGGATCACAATTACACATTTTGCATGACATCGAAAGAGTATCAAATAAATACTTGTAATTTTGTCTCCACTCGTAAGGATTTTATCAATTAAAAAAATGGGTGCATAAAAAACTGAACTTGACCTTGGAATCCCTCTTTAATTGATGGATTGCACACGACGTCATTGACCACCATCGTTGACGAAACGTGAACGCGTTTAAAGCCTATCGTCAACTGAGAGTTGGGCGCCGCGCATACACGCCTGCACTTTTGCTATCGTTTATCATCAAATACTGCGGTCGAAGACACTTGGTGCAACCCATCTGACGAGGAGATAATGACCAAGTGCTTTGTCCAATTTCAACCCAAGGAATTCAACAGGTGAAGCAGTCGCCACCTCGACCTCGCCTTGGTCTCCATCAACCTAGGAGTCCGCCCTCCAGCCCCCATGGGTCAAGTGTTCGAGACGCCCTCACCAGAGCACCCATTTCACTATCCCAGACGGCAGGCCCGATGGTACTCAATCCACTGCTGTTGAGTGCACAAAGGGATAATGCGAGCTCTCCTGATTCAGTAAGTTTTCTCTTTGAAGGATTAAGGCCCGGTCACACAGGCCACAATAACGTAAACGACAACGATAACAATGCACGCCCTCGATTGGTTGAATGAGCGTGGGCGTATTCTGCGTGGAGCATTTCAACCAATCGAGGGAGTGCATTTTTATCGTTCTCGTTATCGGGACTGTGTGACCAGGGCCCAATTTCATGGCTCTGCTTAGCGCTGAATTCTACGCTTCTGATCACGATTCCCCGCTTACGTGCAAGCGCAAAATTTCTGCACTAGCCTTGTAAGCGTACAATACCTAGTAATGTGAAGTACGCACGCGCAGAAGCCAAAATTAGCCGCTAGCCCGTGAAATATGCTTGCCAGAAGCACAGAATTCTCTGCTTCCGTAAGCGCCGATTCTGTGCTTACGCCTTTACGGTAAGCAGAGCCATGAAATTGGGCCCAGGCCTTAAGCACCAAACAAAAACAAAAAAACTGAGCTTTGTTGGTCCCATTTATTTACAACATGTACAGTGCAGTGCACCATTGAATGGTTTACAAAGTGTTTTAAGTTATGAAAGTTTTCTCAATAAGGAACGCCTTATGACATGGAACGTAAGACATCAGGGCCCAATTTCATTAAAGACACTTGACACTATTGGTAATTGTCAAAGAAGAGTCTTCACAGTTGGTGTATATCAACATATGCATAAAATAACAAGAGAAAAATTTGAGCTCAATCGGTCGTCGAAATTGCGAGATAATAATGAAAGAAAAAAACACCCTTGTCACACCATGGTTACAAAGTTGATTTCGAGACCTCAAAATCTAATTCTAAGGTCCAAAATCAAATTTGTGACAAACTACTTCTTTCTCGAAAAACAACTTCACTTCAGAGGGAGCAGTTTCTCACAATGTTTTATACTATCAACCTCTCCCCATTATGCATTTCCAAGTAAGGTTTTATGCTTATAATTATTTTGAGTAATTACAAATAGTGTCCACTGCCTTTAATACTTTTTTTTTTCTAAACCAGAAGCAAGATGTGGACTCCTTGAGTGAGATGGCAAACTCCGTCTTAGAGGAGGGGGTGTACCCTCTACCCAAGACAGCCTCTGAACTCAGCTATGGCTACATAGAGGACCAAGACGATGCAGCGAGGCTTGAAGATAAAGAGGAGGAGGAGCAGGAAGACGAGACTGAGACGGAGGAGATTTCTTTAGACGACAGCTTACAAGATGCTGCTTCCTTGAATAATAAGGTGTGGTTTCAACAGCTTGTAATTGTTCACCCTCTACGCAAAAACGAATCACCAAGTAGTGTATCACAGGCAGCAGCTTTCCTTTAAAGCGATGGACACTATTGGTAATTGTCAAAGACCAGTCTTCTCACTTGGTGTATCTCAACATATACATAAAATAACAAACCGGTGAAAATTTGAACCCAATTGGTTGTCGAAGTTGCGAGATAATAATGGAAGAAAACACACCCTTTTCACACAAAGTTGTGTGCTTTCAGATGCTTGATTTTGGGACATCAAAATCTAATTCTGAGGTCTCAAAATCAAAATCGTGGAAATTTACTTCTCTCTCAAAAACTACGTTACTTCAGAGGGAGCTAATTCTCCCAATGTTTTTTACTATCAACCTCTCCCCATTGCTTGTTACTGATTAAGTTTTTATGCTAACAATTATTTTGAGTAATTACCAATAGTGTCCACTGCCTTTAAGTCTGTCTGTGTTTTTTTTTTCTTTGGCGCTACATAGATGAACTTTTTTTAATTTTCTTCAAAGCTGAGCTCGAAGAGTCAACAACAAGATGCAGCTGAAGATTTCGATGACAGACCAATTCAATCAGCACTGGGCTCTAGAGCTAAGACGTTTGAGGAGTTGTTAGAACTCAAGCTCAAGGCAGAATCAGAGTCAACGGTATTTATTCAGCTTTTTCTTCCATTAGTGTTTCAGTTAAAGGCAGGATCACCATTTATAGTTATTGTCAACGTAGTGCTCACTTTGCGGTAGTGCAGTTAATAACGATCCTATAAGCTAAAGTGGTAGTCCCGCCAATTTTCCATACCTTTTCAGAACTGAGAAGTCTCCGGAGCATCTGATAAATCTACTCTGCAGGCGTAGAATAAAGAAAGACAGTTCTCTAAAAACAAACTCTACCCGGAAAGTAGATACACACATGGTGTTACCGCAAACCAAATATTTGTCTATTCCCCCTGGACAGGATGGCCAATCCATTGCAGGTTACTTTCCAGTTCTTGATGGTATGCATTTGTACTCCTGAGTGGAGGGATGCAATTATTATAAAATAAAATTGCTATCAAGAACACAGGTGTTGTGACTGACCAGGCCAGGATTCGAACCCACATTCTTTTAAACTACTGAACTTGAGTCCCCTGCACGACCAGGACACCCCACAACAAATGTTTGAACCATGCTTACTGCCTGAGAGACAGATTTGTGTCGGTTTGCGGTTATCAATGATGACAATAAAATCATCAAGATTTCTAAAACAACAAAAAATTTGATTCTTCTCCCTTCAGAATCAGCCTGCTGTTCAAAATCATCCCCAAGATTCTCCATGTGACAGCCCCAGGCGTGAGTTCCTCCGCAAAGGCTCAGGCACAGCCCGCTTTGGCGTCGTCTCAAAGAAACCACCCAGACCTCCATCTTCAAGAACGGCCCAAAGAGGTCCATCATCATTGCCTCCCGGTAATAAGTCTTCTAAGACTGATGGTAGAGATGAATGGTCTGCAAAGCCAGTCGAGGCTGGGGGTCGCCAGAAGCAGGCATCCGGTGTCTCAAAGAAGTTGACCTTGCTGAAGCCAGAGACGCGGGAGACGAAGAAGGGTGATGAAAAGAAAAAGAGGAGCGCCAGAGAAAGGAAAGAAGAGCCACCTCAGGTGAGTTAAGATGGTTGTCCAGGTATCTGAGGATGTGAAAAGGAAACCAAACCTATTCTTCAATGTTGCTCGCATGATAAAAGTAAAGTGCAAGAGTCACATGTGCAATTATAAAAAGTATAAAAAGTACAAGCCTGTGCAGTGTGAAAAACGTTTCCCTAAAAATGACTTCTTGAAAACTGTTCTCATAATTATTCAGAATCGATCAGTGTCTAAGGCCGATTAAAATGGCTGATTTTTCATACTCTTTATTTTAGGCAAATTGATTTGTAATAGCACACCATGTTAAGTCAAGGTCAAGTTCGAAGTCTGTAATCTCACGTTAAAACGGTGTACATCACTACTGTGTTTGATACCCTTCCACAAATGAAAAAAATAACAATACTTGTAATAATTTATTGATCATGAAAACCTTCAAAAACATAAACAGTCATGTAGCCGAATATTAAAAAAAGACCTTACAAAAAATGGGTTGTTATCCGTTTTTAAAAGGTCATTATGTCCTTTACCTCCGTTCTCATTGCTGGGGCACAATTAATCAAAGAAGTGTCATGCACTGGCTTGCATATAACTTAGGCACTGTATTTGTGCACTGGGAGTACATCAAAGTTGCGTCAACATAAACTTGTGATGTGTGAAAGAAATGAGCCTCAGATGTATGGGATAGTGCCTACCCACGTATGGTGGCACACAATACTTGTGTAGGCCTATATTGGCTAAAAACAATTTTATCATAAATGCCATACAAGATGTTAAGGTGAACAAGTTTCCACTTTGTTTTTTTAAGATGGCACGCAAAGTGGCTTCTAAACCTCCTTTAGCCTCAAAGACCAGCCATCACGATCCCTTGTCCAGGGAAAAGCTACCCAATCAGCCAAAGCCTTCTGCTGATATGGCAAGACAAGGCAACAACCCTACAATCACAGTGGACGCAGTGCCGAATGAGGAAATGCCTGACCACGACTTGCCAAAAGAGGGCGCCGCCCACGACGATACCATCGAGATGTCCTTCCAGATACGGATGCAGGAACGGAAGCACAATGAGGAGGTGGGTTCTATTTTTTTTTCAAACATCTTTTTTTCTCAGAAAGTTATTTACTTTGTACAACGAACAATGAGCTTTGTTTCTTATGTGACACTCCTAGATACTGAGGATCAGTAAACTTCTTTTTTCTATGTATCTGTTCGAAGTATAAACTTCGGTGTATTTTAAGTTATTGGCCTTGTTTCACACTTTTATTGTCTGCTTCATTTGTCCTACCTCCACGTTTACCATATTTTACCACAGTTGTACTAAGTGTTTGTCTGTCCATAGGTTAGGGATCAAGAGCATCTCGCTTAACCTTTCTACCTAAATGTTGTCATTAAATTGCTGCTGGTTATTTAATCATTGTGTACCTCATCAATCATACCTCAAACTATGTTGATTTTGTAATTTATAAAAAAAATTGCATTATTGTTTCGGATGAGAGCATTGAAATAAACGTTACTGAGTTGAATTGAAACAAAAAATGAGCCAGGAAACCTGACGTGGATGGCACTCAATTTCATTTAGATATCAAAAGATCTAGTTAAAGGAATTGACTAAGAAGTTTATTAAACCAAAAATTACTGGAGGCATGTTTTATATCTGTCTCTCACACATTTATCAGTGATTTCTTTTGTAGTTACTTGAAACGCACCTAACTTTGATTTTGTCTTATGGCGTGTCATGGCCAAGCGGTTTAATCTGACACGAGCTTTGGTGGCTAAGTCATCAGGATGTGGGTTTGAATCCCGGTCATGACACTTGTGTTTATGAGCAAGATAATGAACCATAATTGCTTCTCTTCACCTAGGGATAAATATGCAGCTAGATGTATGAGTCAGTGATAGCAGATATGGTCCTTGTAATTTAAATAGCTGTATGACTAGGGGTAATGATGCTCAAGTACCCCTGGATAGATGATTTAAAGGCAGTGGACACTATTGGTAGTTACTCAAAATAATGATCATCATAAAACCTTACTTGGTGAAGAGTAATGGGGAGAGGTTGATCGTATAAAAAATTGTGAGAAATGGCTCCCTCTGAAGTGACGTAGTTTTTTATTTTCCATGAATTTGATTTCGAGACCTCAGACTTAGAACTTGAGGTCTCGAAATCAACCATCTAAACACACACAACTTCATGTGACAAGGGTTTTTTCTTCTTTCATTATTATCTCGCAACTTGGACGACCAATTGAGCTCAAATTTTCACAGGTTTGTTATTGTGCATATGTTGAGATTGACCAAGTGAGAGCACTGGTCTTTGACAATTACCAATTTTGTCCAGTGTCTTTAAACTCATCCATTTAAAACTTTTTTTAATCAAACTGTCTCGTTAATAGTTTCTTGTTCTATTTTATGTCTTGTGGTTTGCTTGGTAGGTAGAGAAGGATGAGCTGGACTTGTTTGAGTTACTTGAGGAAGCGGCAGATGAGAACGCTTCCTTCTTCAGTGATGCGTCTGTCGTTGTCAAAACCTTGCAGCAAGTCTTCCGGCAAAAGGAGGTAAAGCAGAACATCCTTTCTTTCTTTTCTTCATATGAAGAAGCGTGTTGTCTGTGGTCAGAGAAATAGAAAAGATTATTCATTAGTTTTTGACAAAAACTTAGTCAGTTATTCTCAGCCTCACTGCCATGTGTAGTCTTGGTTCAAGGCACTCGCTGTTAATTTCTGTCGCTGACAGCGTCTCCAATAGAGGGCCCTATTCTCCTGTTCCGAGAACCTAGCTGTCTATGGTGAGAGTGCGCCCTCTTGTGGCAATTGATCATGGGGAGATATTAAAAACTGGACAGTCTTGAACCAAGACTATGCCATTGGCAGCGGGCCATTTAGTAATTGAAAGTAATTTTGTTTTCTACACTGCTGAATTTATTCCCATCAGAGACCAATCAGACCGTCCAATTTGATAAAATCTGCTCCTACGCCTCAACCAGTGTCAACTGACAGGGCACATGACCAGGTTGATGATGAAAGTTATGCCGACGCAGATCGCACGCTAACCGATAATGACAGCAGACACAGCCTGGAAGAGAGAGATCCTGTCAAGGAAGGAAAAACATGGAAGACGGGTGGAAGTGCAACGGAAGAAGACTCAGACGAAATCGAGCAAATACCTGACGCAATGTCTCAGAGACAAGGAAATGTCAGATTAGCCCCTCAAGGTTCATCTGGTGGACACCAGTTAAAATCAGCAACCGGAAATGAAGATGAGAAGATTCTTAAAGGTGATGAGGAATCTGCTGACACCGGCGATAAAGACGAAGAACGAGGGGATGCTGCAGAAGAGGGCGGAGAAGACGCCAGCGAAGACGAAGACAGTGATATGGAGGATGAAGACAAGAGACCGAGTCGAGAGATGCAGAGGAAAGCTGCCACCTCCTCCCATGCAGTTGATGTAGACTTTGAGGATGATGAGAGTTGGGGAGACTTTGGGGAGGTTGTGTCTGAGAGCTCGGATGATGGGGAGGAAGAGGAGGATGATGATGCTAGCGTCATTCTTGCAGGAGCACCTTCAGCAACATCTACACCCCCACCAGCAGTGTTCAGAAAAGGTTCGAAATTATCTCATGGGAATAATATGTAACACCATAAAAGACAGCAAACTTTAAGGGAAGGTACACATTTGATATTTACTCAAAACAAATATTAACTGACTTTGTTACAAGCATAGGAGAGCTGTTAATAGTATAAAACATTGTGAGAAACGGCTCCCTGCTAAGTTGCTTAGATTTTGAAAAGAGGTAATTTCTCACTAAAATAATAATAGCCAAAAATCTTTTATTCCTATCTGAAAGCACACAAATTCGTCCAACAAGGGTGTGTTTTCTTTCACCATTTTTTCGCAACTTGGATGACCAATTGAGCTCAAATTTTAACAGGTTTGTTATTTTATGCTTATGTTTGGGATACATCAAGTGAAAAGATTGGTCTTTGAAAATTACCAAACGTGTTCAGTGCCTTTAATGTCAGTTTCTTCTGTTTACGGAAAAAACAAATTTGCTTTGGCATACGATTGATGTTTGCCTGACAGTTTGAAGCCCTAAACAGAAACATGTGTTTGCAGAAAATTTAACAGAGTAAAAGTCAATAACGTGGTTTCACACAGGACCAATAAACATTTCAATAGAGGCAGTTTCAGGAGATGAAAGAGATTTTTAAGTGCAAAATTTTGTCAGGCATTTTTTCATATGAATAGACCCGTGCCCCAAATGAGCAGTTTTTATTACGTTAATATTACGGGTTTGCTGTTTGCATTGTGGTTGAGGCATGCTTTCATTGTGGCTGTACAAAGGCTCTGTAAACTGACATAGTTTCCCACAATTATTTGTGTGTTATGAATTTGAAAATTATTAACTTTGTGTGTTGTTTGTGTGAAATTTAGGGCACAGGTCTATTCTCGATGGACGAAAAGAATCATCAGGAGAAACGTCACATCAAGATGCTATGGCCTCTCCTCCAACATCCAGTCTGGTGTCCAAACTCTTCCCAAAGCTCAAACCAGTACAGAAGCAGAGTCAGGAGAAGGTACGTCGGCCACGGAACAACATGTCTTTGTTTCTGTTAGTTGTTTTCATTTTTGGGGGGGGCCAATGATTTAAAATTTGTTTTCAAAACTTATTGGCTGATTAGTATACAAATGATGAATGTTCATGAGTGCAATGGTGCGAATGTGTTCATGAGTTGAAAGATGGAATGTTCTATTCAACGAGGCTCAGGCCGTGTTGAATGTAACATTCCATCTTTCAATGAATGAACATATTTGCACTATTGCACGATTAAATAACATTCATTATTTGTTTTATATAACATCCAAGTAGATGTTTGTCATTTTGATTGGAGGATACAACTTTCAAAATAAACAAAGCGTAGGCCTACAATTTCTAATTGTGAAATTAAAATTACACCCGTTTCTTTTGGGGGTCTGCCTGTTTGACAATGTGCATTCTGTACAGCTATTTTGAGACACGCAGGTGCCGAATCCTAGTGTGTGCCTTGTAGTAACACTGCTGCCGTACCAAAGACACGAGCACGCAGTGATGTTAATAGTACTTTTCGGATGGAACGAAAAATGCACCCTGAGTGGCGTAGCGTGCAGTAGTACTTTTATTTGCTAACAAGTGACGGACAATCCTCCAATCAAATGGCAAGGATCTGCTTGGGTGTTATAATGTGGAATACTTAACAACACACTTATAATGGTGCCTTTGTTAACCGATGTGAACCCAGTGCACTGGGGTTCGCCAGGTGTTCCTGGTTTGATTGGCATTATAGTGCGCCAAAGCACCTTGTAAACCATAACATGGTGCTAAGGATTAGGACTCATAATTAAAATGTAGTCCCACATACCTTGCAGGAAATACTGTATGTTACAACGCTAGGAGCGTCACTGAGAGACCGATATGTGCTCTCCATGTACATGTATATTAGAAGCCACTATTATTTTAAAAACTGCAGTTGGTGTCGTGGGATATCATGATTCCGTTGAATTTTTTATTTTTTTTTTTCTTAAATGCAGGTAACGGCAAAGCCAAAAGCCCAAGAACCCTCACCGTCTGAGGGACTCCAGTCAAAACTCCTCAAGGAGAAACTTTGCGAGTTGGAGGCGGAGATTGCCAAATTCCGTCGAGAGAACGCAGCCTTGGCCAAGCTGAGGCAAGAGAGGGAGAAGGTAAGAAAGCAACAATAGAGATGCAAGAGTGATGTCCGCGTAATGGGTTTGGGTACTTTTTGTACAACACAAGACACAAAGTCTCAAAAAATATGTTTACGTCTCAGGAAACAAAATTTATTTAACCATGTGCAAATGTATTTACGCGACTCTTCATAAGACATTACTCTCTGATTTTAAATTTTTCTTTTTAGTTGACGACTTAAAAACTTTATTAGAATACATCTCCATTCACAATGAGTAGGGATTCATGTCATTGCCAAAACTTGGATCTACGATCTACAAAAGGTATAAAAACCCTTTAAACCAAGCTTGCTTCTCATTACCAATCAAGCTTACGGATGGCTTCAGTAGTTAAGACATCTGAACCCGATTACAACTGGCAACTAATCTGGTGATGTCGATAATCAGTAGAGTGTGGGTTCGAGTCCTGGTTGTGGCACGATGAGGGCGTAGAGGGAGGGGGCAGGTTGAACCACAAGAGGTTTGAAATACAAAAAAACAAAATCAATGGTGTCTAACCGCTTCTCTAACTCTCACCATTTCTTTTGTCAGGGACTCGCCGCTTTGGATAAAGAGGTCGTTGACTTTCAGACATTAAAAGCGGAAGAGCTGAACAGCCTCCAGGAATACAAAGACGAAGAAATGAAGAAATTGAGGTGAGGAGTGTTTTTCTTGTCTGAAGTTCCAGAATTGTTTGAGAATATGTTTTCAATAATAATAGTAATAATGACTTTTGATATACACGTAGTGCTCATGTGCGTCACTAAGTGATGCTTAAAGACAGTGGACACTATTGGTAATTACTCAAAATAACTATTAGCATAAAACCTTACTTGGTAACAAGTAATAGGGAGAGGTCGATAGTATAAAACATTGTGAGAAACGGCTCCCTGTGTGAAATCAAGCATCTGAAAGCACACAACTTTGTGTGACAAGGGTGTTTTTTCTTTCATTATTATCTCGCAACCAATTGAGCTCAAATTTTCACAGGTTTGTTATTTTGTGCATATGTTGAGATACACCAAGTGAGAAGACTGGTCTTTGACAATTACCAATAGTGTCCAGTGTTAAGGCACTCCAAAATTCCTTTTTTTTTCTCCTAAAAGATATTGTTATGAATTTTTGTTTTAATCAGAGATAAAAACTTATAAAATGTTATCGTTTTTATTAAACTTTTTACAAACATGACTTCGTAGATGAGAAATGGTAAGTAGCTTTAAACTCAACGCCTAAATTGGAACAACACTAAGTTTCTATGGTTCGTCGTTTGTGTCACCATTCACTTGCTGTCAGCTTCTGATCTTTTCACTGGTTTTTATTTTCATGGTGAAAAAAAAACAACTTTTTTTTACGGTTATCTTCATCTTTTTGCCTGAAACTATTTCCGAGAAATGCCCAAATGTGTGTGGGTCATATTTTGTAATTTATATAGATCCATTGTATATCGTTTGCTTCTATGTTTTGTCTTGAATGTTCTTTATTGAACTATGCATGTAGTAAACATGATGTCACTTTATGATGTGCATGTATGCAAATTCAGCATTAACTCCCTCAGCTCCCTTAAGAGGCCTTTTTGCCTATAGGCGTGATAGGTGACCACAATCTAGACTGGTCCTCTGTCTTGGATAAATACAGGCACTGGTCTTAAGGCCAGGTCACTCAGGCCTCGATAACGAGAACGAAAACGAGAACATTAAAAATGCACGCCCTCCACTGGTTGAATAAGCGTGGGCGTATGCTGCGTGGAGCAATTCAACCAATATAATGCGTTCTCTTTGCGTCGTTATCGTTATCGTTTCCGTTATCGCTGCAGTGTGACTCGGTCTTTACAGGCTCAATGACTTCATTGGATACAATGGTTTCATAGGATAAATGTGCTGTGACTCATGCTTTCCATATCTGTGTTATGGTTGGTCCAAGGTGACGTACATATCAGCTTGCACTTTCGACCGTCTGGATGCATTGACGTGTACGTGACGTGTACATCATGTAGTGTTTTGTAAACTATGTATCCACATGCTTGATGTGTACATGGGTTTGCCTTGGGTCCATTGCCTGGGGCCCATTGCCTGGCTTTTGCTTCTTAATTTGAGCCCAAGGCGGGTGAAAGGTTTAAGTTAGATTTGCAGGATGGCTGGGAAGCGCGTTGCATGAGATAATTTCTGTAAAATGGCACTTCATGGTAATTCTTTGCTTTAGTTAATTTAAATATTCATGCATAATAAATAAGCATGCATGTTTTATTTGCATACTTTCAGTGCTGTCAGTTGGTTTTTCTTGTCAGGAGTAGATATTGTGCATTTCAGCTATTTAGTTTCAAGGACTGATTTTGAGAAACTTTAACTTCTTCCGCAGGAAAGAAAAACGTACTTTTGAGAAATACCAGAAGGCTGCGAGAGCTCTTCCGGACAAGAAAGATAGAGAGGAGATTGAGATGCTGAAGAATCAGGTAAACCTTAGACCTTCTTCTTTTTTCCCTTTATTTTGCAACAAGATTGTTCTTAGTTATAAGGAGGTGTCTTTTATTTTTTCTTAACAAGACCATGGGTCAATTTCATAAAGATAGTCCTAACTTTCGACTAGTCCTATGACTCTTTAGAGGTTATTCAAAACTTAAGGCTAGTACTAAGTTAGGACAAGTAATTATGATTACTTTTTCTGACCATTGATAGAAAGAACAACCTCGCAATTCAAGAAAGATAAACCTGTAATTGTCTTGCAAGGAATACATACATGCACATCTTCATTCACAGTGAGTGTGGGGTCATGTCATGGCTAAAAATTATCAAAACCCATTAAAATGGATCTGGTTAATTCGTCGCGAAATCTTGCTTCCACCAGTTTTAAAAAACTATAAATTTAAACATGTAAAGCGCTATCAGCACAGGCACGTTATCAACATTCAAATTAGGTTGAGCATTCGTTCTAAAATATTTTTGTGGCATGGCCCAATGTCTGCAGTTGTCGGATCTCCAAGAAGAGATGAGTAGACGAGAGACGAGATGGACAGCGTCTTCCACTCGTCTCAGAGATCGCATCGACATCCTGGAGAATGAGAGTACAGAGCTGAGGGAGGAAGTTAAGGTGCTGGAAAAGCAGCGACTTGAAGCATGGAAGAGAGAAGATGAGAGAGCCAAGGTATTGTAGGATGTGTTTTTACTCCCTTTGGAGGAGTCATTGCCAGTGTGAGTTGGATTCCAAGCTTGTGCCCTGAAGCAACCATGATTGCTCGGTAAAAAGTAGGGAAAGTATTGCATACTGCTCCTCTACCAGCCAAGCTTCTAGTGGATGATAACCATGCCTTCATCCTAATGGACTGTGAAGGGGGTAACCCTGTTTCAGCCCAAAGCCTACATGTATGTAGCAATGAGCCCTTGGTGGCAGTTGATTTTTATCCTACGCCTTGTGCATTTTTTGCCTGGATTTTGTGTAATGTGTCGGCAATAAAACTGTCCTATTTACCCATTTTTGGATTAATTGGAGGCCAAGACAAAAATGTTTCTTCATTCTTCTTCTTATGGGGTCACTACACAAGTCCCGTTCAGTGCCCCACACAGACTCTAGCATGGCAGGTCATGGTTTCCAGGTCGTACATGGTTTCCAGGTCGTTGCGGTCCTACCGTCCTTGTCAGATGAAAATCTGAGAATCCTTCAACCGCACTACTTAAGTTCTATTTGGTTTCTTTAGTGACTATGGTAAACTTTGGCATGTCTCAAAAGATACTGTATTCGTTTCTGTATGTGGAAGAAATATCCAGAAAAGTGAAACGCACTTTTAGTTATTTTCACTTTTTGCCGGTTGCATTTTTTCAGAACATTTGCATACAAATTATTTGTTATGCCCATCTTTTCTGTTATTGAAGGCCAAGGCAAACCTTCAAAAGCCCAAGCAGCAGATTCCTGTGATCATGAAACAAAAGATGCCTCCCTTGTCCATCATCGGGGACCCATCAGAGGGGGAAGACATCGTGGATCCATCACGTCCAAGAGGAGACTCTCTGAAAGAACACCCCAGAGCTGGCCCTGCTCCAACAACCCGTCCTCTCACCTCAAAATCAGATGGTGTTGCTGTGAAATCATCGGATTCACGGTCTGGCGATCCAGGGTTGAAGTCGACTCACCGAGGGGTGTCCATTTCGAGATCAGATGGCCAGATGGTGAAGATGTCTCACCCACATCAAAGATCAGACCATGAGGGCCTGAAGACATCCCACCCAAACTTAGGGTCGGACAGTATGAGCGTAAAACCAGCTGTAGAAGCAAGGTACATGTGTTTGAGAGGTCTTGATTAAAGGCCCTGGACACTATTGGTAATGACTCAAAATAATTGTTAGCATAAAAACTTACTTGGTAACAAGCAATGGAGAGCTGTTGATAGTATAAAACACTGAGAAATGGCTCCCTCTGAAGTAACGTAATTTTCGAGAAAGAAGACCTCGATTTCAGACCTTGATTTCTGGACCTCAGAATTTTGAGGTGTGAAAGCAAGCATCTGAAAGCAGACAACTTTGTGTGACAAGGGTGTTTTTTGTTCCATTATTATCTTGCAACTCCAACAAACAATTGAGTGCAAATTTTCACAGGTTTGTTATTTTATGAATATGTTGAGTTACACCAAGTGAGGAGACTGGTCTTTGACAATTACCAAAGGCGCCAGTGTCTTTAAGGATGATTATGCAATGTTCCATTTTGAACGGGCAGGCTTCACAGTATCTTAGAATCTACGGGATACCTAGCCTTGCTTTTGAACATCCAATGGGTTCATTCCAAGATGCAGTAAAATTTAAAATGAAAATAAAAATGCGGATATTGAATGTCTTTTTGGATTGTTACTCTGCTACGATACATTTTTCGCTAACGTGTTTGTGATGGACACTGTTACAGAATTTGAACGGATCCTTTAAAGTAATGAAAAGTCCAAAATTGATTTATTAAAATTTTGGGCATTAAAAGCATTTAAAAGTTATAAATTAAGTTATTCTTAAATAAAAATAGATGCAGCGTGTAATGAATTTCCTGCAGCTCAAAAAGAGCCCAATTACCCTTCGTGTAAACAAATACCATAAAGTGTGAGTGCATTAAGTTGTTTTACCCTGCTTTATTTACTTTATTTGGCTTAGTCTTAAACATTGTTAAGGGTGGCATTAAAAAAGGTCTTAAAAGGTCTCAAATTTGACTTTATAAAGTCTTCAGATACGCAATGTGAGGCTCAGCCTTGAGTAGTTCTTTGGTCAATATTGATTTTGCAGTAGCGATGATGACATGCCACTCTCCTCGAAGCCCCGTAGACCATCACAGCGAAAGCGCTCCGTGAGGTTTGACTTTGAAGACTCCCCTAAGAATGAGCCCCACAATGGGATGGCAGACCAGTCCATGGATCTCTTCAGTCCAGTCAGGGGTGATGAGGGGCGTTTGGAAGCATCTAGAGGGGTGGCGTCGACATCGCTTCAGGCTGCGGTCAGTCCCAGCGGAATGGGAGTCCTGGGGGTAAACCGGTCGTCCAATAATAACAATGAGGAGGATGAGGAAGAGATTCACCATCCGAATGGAAAGGTTGGTTTGTAGAAACAGACCAAGGCCCAATTTTATGAAGCTGTTAAGCAGAAATTACTGCTAGACAAATTTCTTTGCTTAGCAAAAGATGAGTGGGGCCCAAGTGTAAACTTTATTTTGGCTGGTAATCTGTTTTTTTTTGCTAAGCAATATTTTTCTGTGCTTAGCAAGTATTTGTGCTTACAGGCTTTATGAAACTGGGTTCAAGCTTGCTGGTCAAATATTTATTCAGTGCTTTGTTATGTACATGTTGTTTTTCACGTTGATGAGTCTTTGTCAAATAATTATTTGTAGCACTTGTGTTCCTGATTTGCTCTTTCTTCCACAGTTTTCTGTGTTCATATTCAACAGTCTTTCAACATAGAATTCTAGTGCATTTGTTTCTGACATGTCTGATATGCTATTTCAATCCCCCCCTCCAGTTTATTGTGTTAATGTTTGACAAAGAATTGTAGTACATTTGTTAATGATATGCTTTTTTCCACAGTTTATTATGTGTTCTGGTTTGACAAAGAATTGTAGTGCATTTGTTTATGACATGCTCTTTTTCCACAGTTTTGTTTTGTGTTCATGTTTGACAAAGAATTGCGGTGCATCATATGTTTCTGATATCTTTTTTGTACAGTTTATTGTGTGCATGTTTGATTTTAGTAACTTATTTGTGAGACAAAGATTTGTAATGCATTTTTTTTTCTTTTTTTTTCTTATTTTTCGTTGTGTGCATCTTTCATTCCTCTTGATAATGATTACACATGACAAAGATATGCACTGTTTTTGTTCTGTTTTCCCCACTGATTTTTTCTTCTTTTAATATTGTATAGTTTTCTCTTTTATAATAATAAATTATCCACATTATTTTATTGTCAGTATTACACTGATTTGTACTACTGTTTTAATTTTGTTATATTTTAATGATTTTTTTTTAGTCTTTGGGTCACCTTTTTCAGTGATGATAATGATAAATACACCAGAAATATAAATTATCTTCCCTGATGATGCTATTTTGAAACTGTTGATAGATTGAGGAGATTCGTGGTGACGGTAGCCGAGTTATCACCTACGGCAACCAGACCCGAAAGGAGATCAGCGCCGATGGTCAGTCTGTCATCGTTACATTCTTCAATGGTGATATCAAACAGATCATGCCGGACCAAAGAGTGGTAACAATTTGTTTACATAATATTCTAATTCTAAACAAGTAGTGAAAATTGAAATTGATAATGACCATGTTTATTTTTTGTTTTACTTATTGTAGATAATGGTATTATGTCACATTTATTTAGTACCAGGCTAGCTAATTGACAAATTTGCTTTTGCTTTTTATTTTAAAGGGAAGGTATACGTTTGGTAATGGCAATAATTAAAAATAAACTTGGCTAGACGTACAGCAGCTTTCACTATCCTGCCATAACATTTTAATCTCTCTTTCTCATTTTGTCTTTCCAGATGTATTACTACTCTGAAACACAGACGACGCACACCACTTATCCGGATGGGCTGGAAATTCTACAGTTCAACAAGTAAGTTCCTTTAACCTCAAGAAATTTGTTTCAGACAGCTGCTGAATGAAACAAAGTTTGCAGTTAATAAGTTACCTTTGTCAGTGTAGGGGCATCTGCCTGCAGAAAAAGCTGCAAGCTTTGCTCTTGCAAGCAGGGTTAATAATAATAGTAATAATATAAAATGTATAAGGCACACAGTGTCTTGAATGGTACCACTCAAAGGCGCCGGAAGCTAGCAAGCCGACAAATTGAACAGATGAGTCTTGAGGTTGTGTTTGGCAAGGGATTCCAGAGATGCGGTGCGCAGCTGGAAAAAGGCACGGTCTCTGTAACTTGCCAGCGAGTTTTGGGAACATAGAGTATGTGTGATGATGATGACAATCTAAGGCCTGGTCTGATGTTACGTTGTTGTAGAAGATCTGTGATGTAGGACTATGTTTTGAGTAATAAGGTACTGCAATTTGGGAACTAGCCTGGTGAATGCTTCGTCTTAGATCTTTATCAATGTTTTGTCTTTTCATAGTGTTTTGTGATCATGCTACATGAAGGGGCACAATTTAAACTGTTGAATTATTAAATGGGATTTGAGGCATTGCATGGTGAGGTATCAATATGTTTTTGGTTTGCGGTAACTCCATGTGTGTATCTTATTTGCAGGTAGATTGTGGGTTTTTTAGAGGTTGTCTTGTTTTATATTAATTGACTGTTGCAGAGTAGATTTTCGGAATGTGGGAGACTTCTCATTTCTGAAAATAACTGCCCCTGCTTTATAACTACTACCTGGGCAGAAGGTAGAAAATCGGCCAAGACTACTACTTTAGCTTTACTGGATCAAAGGGACTTCTTGTTATTAACTTCACTATCGCGGAGCAAGTTCTTAATATTGGTCTCAACGTTTTGACTAGCTTGTTCTAGTCATCGTCTCGACGATTTTTAATTACTTTTGTCACAATATCTCGAAAGAACTTGTAATAATAATTGTAAAAAACTTTTTCTTTTTCCCCAGCAACCAAACTGAGAAGCACTACCCCAACGGAACGAAAGAGATCACTTTTCCCGATCAGACCATTAAATATCTGTTCCCCAACGGTAACGAGGAGAGCATCTTCCCTGACGGGACGGTGCTACGAGTCGACAACAACGGAGAGAGAACGATGGAGTTCCCTAACGGCCAGAGGGAAATTCATACTGCCCAGTATAAGGTAAGTTTACCATAACGAAAATAATCAGGGCCCAATTTCATAGGGCGCACACATTCCCTTTTTTGCCTCCCTGTGGCAACACCTGTTGTTCTTTCCATTCTACCTGTACTGTAGATCTTCCCATAGACTTTGTACACGAAACTCCTTGTGGGGCACCCATGTCTTTAGAATTTCCTTATGGAGTCCTTTTATTTTCCCCTTTTTTGTTTTGACCTTGGTCTTCATAAGGAAGTGAAAAATAAGCACACGTACTGTTGAGGGTGTGCGCTCATAATTCTATGAACAGCCACACAGGCGTGCTTTGGTCATACATTTGTAACCACACAGCTCCTTTAAAGGGTCTTGGTACTTTTTGTAAGACACGAAACACAATGTCCACAGATTACACTCACACAGTTTGAAAATAATGAAAATAATGATGGTAGAAAGCTTCCCTTAAAATATTACTTGCTGAGGTGCTGTAGTTTTTAAGAAATTAGTAAAACAAGTCTCTGAAGATGAACATTATTCTAGCATGTAAAATGTAGTTTTGTGATGATGTTCTACTCATTTCTCAAAAAAACTACAGCACCTCAGCCAGTATTATTTTAAAGGAAGCTTTCTTCTATCATTATCTTCAAACGGTGTAAGTTTAATGTAAATTTGTTGACATTGCATTTTGTGTTACAAAAAGTACCCAAATCCTTTGAAAGAAGGAAAATGAGCGTCCCAAAACAGCATACTTTTTAGAGACTTGAGGGAAATGTTGGTATTTTCCTCTGTTCGTGCAAATTTACAATCTGAATACTATATTTGATTTGCTAAAACCCATTGTACATGTAGACAGTGTCATTTTAATTATATTCCTGTATCTGCTATTTTGTCATTAATTCTCTTTCCTTCAATGTTGTTTTACTGTTCACTTGTTTTATTGGTTTTGTTATTATTTGGCCACAACACCCACTTGAACTTTGTTATTTGAAATAATGTGCTTCATATCATTGTGTGCATTACAAGTTGATCATATTTTGGTGTGATGCATTTTGATTGCATGTTCTGTACTACTTTCTTTGCAGGAACTGTATCGTTTTTACACATCTTTGATATCACATTTCACCATTGATTACACATAGTTCCAAGAGGCAGCTTAGCGATAATATAAAAGGGACTAACAGCCCTGTTTGCTTCATTTTTGAAAGAGCAAGGGCACCGAGGCATTTTCTCCTTGGTAAAGGACACCCTATGAGGGTAATTACAAATTTCTATTAGACCATTTCAAGGGCACCAAGGCAATGACCAGGGGGCATGGAGGCAATCGCCTTCGTTGCCTCTGTGAAGTATCAGGCCTGAGTAAAGCTAAAGGGCACTCTATTATGAGGACATTTGAAGTTTTTACTAAGCATTTCAAGGGCACCAAGGCAATGACCAGGGGGCATGGAGGCAATCGCCTTCATTGCCTCTGTGAAGTATCAGGCCTGAACTAATAACTACTTAAAGCCAACTGTCTGCTAAGCCCAGACAAAAGGTGTGGCTCAGGAGAGCCTGCTACCTGTACCAGCCAACAACAAAAATTGGTCAAATCACAGAAACCTCTGCCCTAAAAAGACGGAAAATGAGCTCGCTCCCCTGTTAAAAAGAAGGGGGGGAATGTGAATTAATTAAAACCGTCAACGTAATAAAAATTTGAAATGAATGAAGTTCAGTTTCAACATACCACCGTTGTACCATTCTGAGTCAGGTAGTTTGTCTGCCTAGAGTTTCCAGTCACCTTCCTGTGACATTTAGGAGACTTTAATGAAGAGAAGAGGTTAATGGAAACATCTTCAATCAAAAGAAAGCATTTCTCAGGTACACAACCCATTCTTCATAGTTGCTGGGAAACCTAAATTAGTAGCAATGTGTGATTTCCATTTTCACTATGCCGCACAGACAGCGAGGATTGGGACGTTCTCTAGAAACTGATAGAGCGCAGACCTATCTGCCATGCTTTGCCCGGTGGTGTGCCAACCCAGATCCGCAATGGCTTTTACCAGCTCAAGGAGGGGTCAACAAGAATAGAGTTGGGTGGGGGAGAAACTGGCTGATGGTCGCAGTGAATGTGGGTTTGACACAAGCAGAATTAACATACCCCTCATCTCGTTACAAAAAAAGTTTTTACAGAATAAAAAAAACAAAAAGTAAAAAAAAAATCGTCGAGCATTGATGAGTCCGTACCCCCCTGGACTAAACCCCTAAATCCTAATCTGTGACTTCAATTTAGATCAATAAACGCTTATTTCATGATGGTGGTTTTTACAAAGACATGTGCAGGTTATGTACAATTACATTACAATGTAGGTGACTGTGAACAATAAATATCACAACATAAACAACGCAACAAAAAACAATAAATATCACAACATAAACAATGCAACAAAAACAATAAATATCACAACATAAACAACGCAACAAAAACAATAAATATCACAACATAAACAACGCAACAAAAACAATAAATATCACAACATAAACAACGCAACAAAAACAATAAATATCACAACATAAACAACGCAACAAAAACAATAAATATCACAACATAAACAACGCAACAAAAACAATAAATATCACAACATAAACAACGCAACAAAAATAATAATATCACAACATAAACAACGCAACAAAAACAATAAATATCACAACATAAACAACGCAACAAAAACAATAAATATCACAACATAAACAACGCAACAAAAACAATAAATATCACAACATAAACAACGCAACAAAAACAATAAATATCACAACATAAACAACGCAACAAAAATAATAAATATCACAACATAAACAACGCAACAAAAACAATAAATATCACAACATAAACAACGCAACAAAAACAATAAATATCACAACATAAACAACGCAACAAAAACAATAAATATCACAACATAAACAACGCAACAAAAACAATAAATATCACAACATAAACAAAGCAACAAAAACAATAAATATCACAACATAAACAACGCAACAAAAACAATAAATATCACAACATAAACAACGCAACAAAAACAATAAATATCACAACATAAACAACGCAACAAAAATAATAAATATCACAACATAAACAACGCAACAAAAACAATAAATATCACAACATAAACAACGCAACAAAAACAATAAATATCACAACATAAACAACGCAACAAAAACAATAAATATCACAACATAAACAACGCAACAAAAACAATAAATATCACAACATAAACAACGCAACAAAAACAATAAATATCACAACATAAACAACGCAACAAAAACAATAAATATCACAACATAAACAACGCAACAAAAGCACAAATCTTTGAACATATGAATAAATAGCAAGCAAGCAGCCCTTAAACCAAACCCTGTCCTGTCTTACTACCTCGTTTACATGTACTCCTCTTAGCTGGCTTCTAAAGCCATAGAACGAGTTAATCCAATTAGTACATTTTCTTTCATTAATAAGTGACAAGAAAACTTTAACATGAAGAAGCTTATGTCAATAAAGAATAAGTGGTTATCTGTCCAAACAAGAAGCAAAATTGATAAATGTGTCAGAGAACCATCGTCTTGAGTGATATTCAGGAGATGTTAGATTTTTTGCCCGGAAGACAGCATTTTATTTTTCTCAAAAACCATCTGCTTCTTATAAATATGACCTACATTACATGTAAGAACACAATCACTCATGCTAAAATTGACTGTTGAGTCGTGTTGTTTTTGCTGTGTTTGTGTAAAAAAAAATTTTTAAAAATCTTTTTATTATTATTGTTATTTAATTATTCGGCATTCAGTCAAAAATGCAATCAAACAACACAGAGCAAGACAAAAATGAAAGTTACCCTAGAACATACAATAGAGTCACTTGTAAGGAAATAATCAAGTTAACCTAATAACTGTGGCCTGGGGGCCTTAAGTTTTATGTTGCTGGCTTTTATAAAAAGCAAAGAGATACACACAAATACCATGTGTGACACATCATGATGAATTTGTTTGTGTTATAATTTTCTTCCCTGTAATATCCCTGTTGAACTTATTTCAAAACAAATACATGTACATGTATAGCCCTCTGTTCTTTGATCTTAGAAATAGTGAGTTTTTCTATGAGCCAATTGGCAGAACAAAACCAGGGACGAGCAGATTCGATTTTAAACCAGTGATAATTACTGTAGGCCTACTATTAGACCTTTTTACTATACAATAAATTACTATGGTGTACCCTTAAACAAGCAACCAGGCCTAGTCTTAAGTTTCTAAAATGCTCCATTAGTTAATTAATTAATTAAGTAACTAAGTAATAAGTGCTTTGTTGGTGCTTTATTTGTTATTCATTAGTAAGCTGATCAATTAGTTAATTAATTAGTGTAATAATTAGTAAGTTAACAAATTAGTTAATGGATGTAATGTAATCCAAGGTTAAATTATTGTTGTGTTTAGTTTTACCCTACACAAATGGTTTATACCGAACCTGACATATAGGATTGGAACTGACTTCCTGTCCCTGGGTTGGCTTGACTATCAAACACCTGGTAGGACCTCTGCTGTAGAATGGCGGGGGTCTTGGGTTCAAATCCCACACTAGCTCTTTTCCATAGGGTTCAAACTTTGGTGTTTCTGATCAGCAGAGTGTGGGTTTGAGTCTCAGCCGTGACACTTGTGTCCTTAAGCAAGACACTTAACCATTGCTTCGTCCTTCGAATGGGATGTAAAGCCATTGGTCCCATGTGTTCTGTTGCGCAAGTAAAAGAACCCAGTGCACTTATCGAAAAGAGAAGGGGGTTTACCCCGGTGTTCCTGGCTGTGACTAGTATGTGTGCCATAGCACCTTGTCAACCCTTATAAGGTGCTAAATAACTGGGTCTCAGAATTCATCACTGCAATTACCTACCTTTCTGAAAGTTTGTATATACTCAGCGCCTTGAATAACCTTGTTTGGTAGATACGTGCGCTATATGAGGCTTCGATATTATGATTATTATGGTGCACACTGTTGTCCACACGTAGGCTAGTTGATGTAGGGTAAAACACAAAAACACTATTCAAGTGCTTCGTGTTGTGACGTATTTTCTAAAATCTTTATCAGATTCTCTGTTGCTTTTTTTTTTCTTTTCTTTTTTTCTTTTTAATCATTACAGCTATTAATTTTGCTATCGTGGGTTTGTTTGTTTTAGAGACGAGAGTACCCCGACGGTACGGTGAAGACAGTCTACCCAGATGGCCGCCAAGAGACGAGATACTCCACGGGCAGGATCCGAGTCAAAGATAAGGACGGTAGGATCGTCTTGGATAAGAAATGTTGACGAATGATGAAGGACTTGGTCGTTCTGATATTGCATGGAGGCGGGAGACAACCATCGGTCGAGATGACAAGTGGGGGAACAATGCTGTGGGAATATTTGTCGTTAAAGGCACTAGACACCATTGGTAATTTCTCAAAATAATTGTTAGCATAACAACTTACTTGGTATCGAGCGATGGAGAGCTCCCCATAGTATAAAACATTGTGAGAAATGGCTCCCTCTGAAGTAACAGACATCTAGTTTTTGAGAAAGAGGTAATTTCTTACTGAATATTAAAAGACTTAAGTCCTGCAGCCTTTTATTAAGCAGACTTACTTGTGCAGCAAAGTTGTTTTTACTTTCATTATTCTCTCACGAATTCGTTGACCAACTGAGCCCAAGTTTTCACAAGTTTGATATTTTATTTACATGTTGGGATACACCAAGTGAGAATACTGGTCTTTGACAATACCAAGGGTGTCCAGTGCCTTTAACAATATATTTATGATTGTGTGTCAGAAGGCTGTAGTGCAGGGCCCAATTCCCCAATTTGATTGAGCTGCTTAAGCGTGAAAAGTAGCTAAGCATAACAAAATTAGGCTTACCAGCATAAAGTTACCAGCCAAACTGGCATTTCACAAGTACAGTTTAGGGTTGGTATCAATGCTTATTTGTGCTGAGCAGAAATTGCTAAGCCATATTCTCTACGGTTCGGTTTTGCTGGGCTTGTCAGTTAGCTAAGTAATAAAGGAAGAAGTGCCTTTGGGTAAAAAAAAGACCAAACAACTGAAAATTGTCGGTGGTTTTAATGCATATTTCTTCTCTCTTTATGCTAACCTAGGGTTAAAACCCTTTAAAGGCAGTGGACACTATTGGTAATTACTCAAAATAATTATTAGCATAAAACCTTTCTTGGCGACAAGTAATGGGGAGAGGTTGGTGGTATAAGACATTGTTAGAAATAGCTCCCTCTGAAGTGCCATAGTTTTGGAGAAAGAAGTAATTTTCCACGAATTTGATTTCGAGACCTCAAGTTTAGAACTTGAGGTCTCGAAATCAACCATCTAAACGCACACAACTTCGTGTGACAAGGGCGTTTTCTTCTTTCACTATTATCTCTCAACTTTGATGACCGATTGAGCTCAAATTTCCACAGGTTTGTTATTTTATGCATATGTTGAGATACACTGTGAAGGCTAGTCTTTGACAATTACCAATAGTGTCCACTGCCTTTAAGGAAATGCCAAGATTGATATGTAGTGTGTACAAATATTTATTGTTTACGTACAGAAGTTTGTCTATAGTGTACAGCATAAGTCGTATAATTACATGTAAAGTATGAATCAATACGTCATGTTTGTATTATGCATGACATAAATATTGAATAAATTATGACGCTACTTTGACCCTTGATATATTGAATTAATTTGTGTATGTATGTCTTCATGTATAGACATAGGCATTCATTGTCACAACCCAAGGTTACATGTATTTAAAACATGTAGTCCTTTTAAGAACATGTAAGCAAATAAAAATTAATAAATGAAAATTTGTTTGGTTGCAATAAAATGTGTGTTTCTTCTTGTTTCCTCCCAATCATGAAAGTTCACATTGCAGAGGAAAACATAACAATAACTTAAATCAGGCATGTGAGACTTCCTCTTTTCGGCTGATTTTCCTCTTTTGGGGTTTTGACTTTCCTTTTTTTGTCACTTTCTGTGTACAAAAGTATAGGAATAGTATCTTTTCCTCTTTTTTTGGTCCAGTTTCACTTTTCCTCTTTTTTCATGGATAGTTACTCACATGCCTGTTAAATGCAATTGTTTTGACTTTGACACTATTTTCATTAACAAAATTAAATGTTTGTCTACAATCGTTGTACTTGTCAGTTCTTGGCGGTTTTATAAAATCTAACCGGTGTCATTAATTATGTTTATGAAAAAAAAAAAATGAACTTCTGATGCGCCTTGGAGAAAGGCGACAATGTACTTTGAGTTTGATTAACTATAGGCCCATCACATGAAATTACTTGTGTATTCAATTCTAGCTGCAAGTACGTGATTTGATGAGAGGTGTTATCACAACAGTTATTAATCGTTGCTTGATTTCGAAGGTAGTAAAGTGCATTCACGATCATTTCTATGTCATTCACTCTTATGAGGTTAGATTTGTCAAAAGCTTTATTTAACCAGAGGGGGTAGAATATTGACTAATCACTAAGGATGTGTGTGCGTCAAGTTGAATAAGCAAGGCACGTTTACCATATGTATGTCTACTGATGGGTCATCTCGACATGGCATGGTTGGGCGGAGCTATAGACTGGTCCCCTGTCTTTGTTCGCAGTGATGTCACTGGATACAATGGTTTCATTGGATAAACGTGCTGTGACGTATACGTCAGTTTTCCTTTCCGGTGTTTTGATTGGTCGATGTGATGTTTGGCAGCTGCCCTTTTGGTCGTCTGAAAGCAGTGTGCTTTTGTTTAATATGTGTGGACATGTGCGTAGGATTTAACTGCGAACCTCAATGCGAAATGAATGAGAGGTCAATGGACGGGGATTGACGTAGGTTTAAGGTAGATCTCCACCGTAATTCACGAACCTCGAAGTGTGACGTCAGAAAGATGTTCACGCTAGCGGAGCCTAAAAACAAAATGGCGCACGCTTGTCTCTCTTTGGCTCGTACAGGGGCACAGAAACCGCCTTTTATTAGTGGATAAACTTTGACCTTGAAAGGTATCACACGTTCGTATGGTAGGCCTATACAGTGTGGACTTACCAGCACTATAAGCCAGGCATGTGAGACTTCCTCTTTTTAGCTAATTTCCTCTCTTTTTTCCTTCACATACTGTGTCCAAAAGTATAGGAATGATACCTTTTTACTCTTTTTTTCTCGCTCGGTTTTCTCTTTCCCTCATTTTTCATGGATAATTACTCACATGCCTGATAGGCCTATCTCTCTCTATACACACATTATGCATTACGTCACTGCCTTTATAGTGGTGCCCAAATGAGAACATTGCTTACAAATCGCGTACAACTGTGTTTTATTATTAAAAGCACCGGACGCTATTGATAATTACTCCAAATAATTGTTAGCAGTGAAACTAAATTGGTACCGAGCGGTGGGAGAGCTGTTGATTAAAGGCAGTGGACACTATTGGTAATTACTCAAAAAGGTTATGTCAGATTTTTGGTCGATTTGACCTAAAAGTTTCGATTTAAAATTCAATAGGTATTTTGTGGGTCGAGAAAGTTACAAGCTTTCATTTGAGCCGTTGCTCGAAAAAGTCCGCCAATTATTAGTAGCAGTGAAATAAAGTGCTCGAAATTAGTTTTTGTCGGGATCCCGATAATATATCACGTGACCAATTCTTATGTGTTTTATAAGAAACGTTTTAAATTTTTGTCATGGTTCCTGACCATTAAAAGTAAAAGTTAAACTTTGTTTTCGTTAGAGCGGGTGATACTCTTTGAAATACCATTCACTCAAAATAAATCTATTTTTTAATGTTTGGGGCCAAAAATCTGACATAGCATCTTTAATGCAGACATGAAGGTTGTGGTTCATGTTGTGTTGTCTTCTTCAGCCTTTGAGAACGACTCTACGGTCGAAAACGTCAAACCATTAAATGTGCATTTTTACCATAGGCCGGATCGGTAACCAGTTTGGGAACAGCTAAACTGAATATTCTCGTCTTTAAAATTAATTTACATTATTTTATTAGAGTTTGCAAATTGCAGAATTACAATTGACTACGTCCACAACAGTATAACTTTATCAAAACGACCAATTTATTCAACGAACTGGGAATCTGTTAAGATATCATGAAAGATTCCTAGGCCATAGACGGGGTACCCAGCTTGTATCGTCTGCTCATTAATGACCAACCTTTCGGTAAGGACGCAATTATATTAACATGCCTGTTGTCCATACTTGTTTTGATGTGGGTTATTACGTACAGGAAGTAACGCAGGGAGGCCGAAGTCCAATCTTGCCCGTAAACTTATTATTAAAAGTCAGGGATGAGATATTGTTCAGACTTTTGGCTGAATTCAGACTTTTTATGTCGGCCTAGTGAAGAAAATCAGACAATATTTATTCTACACATAAAGAAATCCTGCTCATTGGTCTACTTCTCTGGTGCTTTGGATACTGTTTCCAAATGCTCCTCGGAATCTATAACCCCAGGGGTTACCAAACAGTAGAAATGACATCATTACCTTCGAATTTGTATCCATGTTTCAAACTTTGTCGTTAGTAATGACTCTCACCTCTGAAAAGTGCAAGAGGGAGCAGTCTATAACAAAAGTAGGCCATACCTAATATACGATGTACCATTATTTTATACTATTGAGTTGAGTAGGCTACCTACACCGATTAGTGAAAAAAAACAATATTTTATAAAGTTGTTTGTGAAGAGCTTCCTATAACTTGAATTAAGTCGACCGTGGTGTAAAATGTTTTTCAATCAAGGAAAGCCTTTTTTGTCACCAGCGTTTAAACCAAACAAGACCCGGTTTTATTGTAAAAAACAACCGCGAGAGGTGTTTTGCTCAAAGACGTGTCACTTTAAAGATAAGATTGTATAACGTTCCGTAAAAACTGGTTGTAATTATTTTGTTGAAATAAACTCAAAATTATTAACTGAACGAAGATACAATCGTCACAAAACATGGACATGAAACCAACTAGATTTGTTCATGCAATATTATTTTTATTAAAAAAAAAAAAAAATCGGAAGATCGGAAGATCGGAAGATCGGAAGATCAACTTAAAACAGTGATTATACGCCGTTTTCTTTAAAGTATGCTTACTGTTTTTGTATCCGGAGCAGAGTTAAGAATTTATTGAGAAATTAATCTGGTCGGCTATTTTCATCGACACATCATTAAGGGAAGGCATTTCTCATGGCGTTATTTTCCTAAAGTTGCCGGTTGCATACTTTGTGTTTTCTTCTTCTTGTTCTGCTCAATTCAGCACCTTCGAATGCGCATACTTTGTGTTTTCTTCTTCTTCTTGTTCTGCTCAATTCAGCACTTTCGAATGCGCATACTTTGTGTTTTCTTCTTCTTCTTGTTCTGCTCAATTCAGCACTTTCGAATGCTACCCAAAAAAAAAAAGTTTGTCAAAATATTCTAAAATAAATGAATCAGTCATTAATTAAATTTATTTGAAAAAATCAATGATTTACGTGATTTGAAGACGATTTATTGTGTTGTATTGCATCATGTTTTATTCCAAACTGGAACAGACCCAATAACCCTGGGGAGGGTAACAATATTGGAAGGATAAATTACAGTTAATGAATAAGTCATACGGAAAGGAATTTAACTTAGAACAAAAACATAATATACACTGGAAAAGCATAATCACACAGTTTGATTTTCTTTTTAAAATAACCAGCTGTGAAATAGAAGTAAACAATCCCTTACCAACCAATATGACATTACTAGCCGGTTGAATTGTTTGGTATCCCCGTTAACCATTCAGAAAGAAACCGCACTCCTGTTAACTTCAATCTTATCTGGAACTCAATGTAAAATCTCGGCCGAAGCAATTTTTCAACCGTCGGTTTTGAAATTTATGCCCGCACACGTGTGTTCAAAACCTCCACCTTGACGCCATGTTATATTATAACGTACGAGGTGGTTAAACACGTTCCCAGAGATACCAAACAAACAAATCAACGGTTTCCTATTAAATGCAGCATCAACAATACATGAAGATGGTTTAATATTTACCAGCAATCGGGGTAATATCTCCATGTATGAGTTAACTTGTTTTTCTGGTTGTGTTTTTTTGCCCTAGTTTTGTTTTGTGCTTTTCGTGGGTAATTGGTGGTCGCAAATTGATGTTCGGGAGAAGGCCTAAATTGTTTCTTAAAAATTGTGATTCGTGCTCACTGAGTAGGTTGTGCAGAGCTGTAATTTGTTCATGTTCTGCGTCATACGAGAATTTATAATAAACGTGCAACCCTTAAACGATTGCGAGTCCTACGGACCTATGGAAAAGGTGTGGCATTTCTTTGAGTCGACTTCATTTGGGAACTCAGGGCAGCTCGGCCTTTCATGTACCGTGGGTCGACTTGGCAGATAAAAACTATCACGGTCAGAAGAGTCATAAGTCGACCTAGGGCGGTATTTAATATTTGGGGTAATTGCTATGACACTCGTGGAACTCCATAATATTCACGTTCGTTAAAACTTGCTGCCAGCATAATTTTGCTGACATTGTTGAATAATTCCCTTGTCTGTATTACCACATCATACACACTGGTGAGCTCATATGACACGATATCCTACGATGGACCATGCCACACGTCCTAGAGGGGTGTCAATCAGCATGGTACAGCGATTTGGTTAGAAGGAGCCTGGACACAAATTTAACGGCATTATATACAGCCGCTGTAAACATACTTTTTAGTAACCTCAAATTTGAGCTAGTTTTGGAAAATTTTGGGAAAACACTTAGAAAGAAGCTTATTTCAACTGATACCGGTTCGGGTGTCAATATCTTACTGGCTTTAAAACAAACCAATCAAATGTTTTTTTGGGTTTTTTTAACGGAAAACCAAGATTGCTACCTTTCTGCCATTGTCTGTATACATCCTGGCAGCTGCATTGCCATTGTGTCTTGTACATCGTCCATGGCTGCCGCTATCGTCCTGCCACATTGGGAACCGATTGAAGAAACATGTTCTCCCGTGTGCATTGCTGCTGGATACCTGACTTGTTCACTTGTACTGAGTGTACTTGAACCATGCAGACCAGCTACAAACGTTACTTCCTCAATGAATACCCGTCTGACTTTTACAATATCCCTGTAAGCTGGCTGTGTCTTAATGCACGTCGAGACAGTCACGACTGATGATCCATCTCCACTCGCTAGTCGGTGTCTGGTCAGAGACGGTGAGGGGACAGAGAGTGTATGGTACTTTGTTAGTCTCTCCTCTGTGTTGTTTTCGAAGACCTCATCAGATCCAAATTCAAGCTCATCCCCGGAGAGAGTCCAGAAATCCCGGGGAGATGGAGCGTGACTGCTCTCCTCCCTGAGCTGGGTGACGGCGTTCAGATCCAGCAGAGGTAGCTGCCGCAGCGCCTGGCCGTCCAAGTCTTCAGAACCGCTTCGTCGCCTGGACACCTTGTCGCTTAACCGACGCGCGTTGTTTGCCAGTGACTTGGACCAGGAGCATCTCTTCACAAGTGGGGGCACGGAGTCTCGGGCCACTTTTGGGTTATTTGGTTGATTTTTAGTTGCAGCAGCGACTACCGAGGGTTCTGCTACTACATTTTCTATTGAGAACACGGACTGGTGTTTCAGGCTGACTTCGTGATTTATCTGAACTACTACCTTCTGACCACCTGAGATGCTTCCCTTTACCGCTGCGTCTTGACATGAAGTATTGAGTTGCTTTGCAGGGATGACAAAGACAGAATCTAGTTTGGCTCTCTTCCTACCGCAGCAACAGCAGCTCAACCGACTGAAGTGCTCGGCAACCTTAGGATGTTTCGCTCCCATGTAAGTCCTAAACTCCTGGCGGAGTGAGCTGTTCATGAATCCATACATGATGGGGTTGACCGACGAGGCGCCGTAGATGAGCCAGACGGACGCGTTGCGTTTCAAGGCCGTCACATGGACGTCGTCGAAGAGGGAGAGGCTGCTGACGATGTAGAACGGCACCCAGATTAGGATCACGCTGGACACTACCAGCATGACCAGGCAGCCCACCTTGACGTGGACTCTCATCTGGACGGCGTACATGTGTCGGCTGCACTTGTCCTGGACCAGGAGGGTCTTCCGGAGGTGTCTCCTCAGGGAGAAATAGAGGACGATGTAGCTGATGCAGATGATCAAGAGGGGGAGCAGGAAGCCCGCCACTCCGTATACCATACCTCCCATAGGGGTGGTGTGCATGTCAGAAATTGTACAAGCGATAAACCGGGGGTGGTAGATGAACAGATCCTCTGAACCGTGGTCTGTACAAAAAACAAAACAAAAATCATGAAGCAAAATAAGAAGTGCAGGCTGTTGTCTTTTCAAATCATAAACTAAATTTCTGGACTTTTTTTTCAAGAATCAAATACCCATCTCCGTTTCGAAAACTGATCAAAACTTCAAATTTTAACCTACGGTTCTTTTCAGAACCACTAAATATCAATTAAATGTTATCATTACATGTGTATGGTGTTACCGCAAACCCAATAAAAGAAAAAAATTGTCTACACTGTTTCTTGATTCTAATCTTGCAATCCATATTAACGGAGAAGAAGCTGGACTGTTTACCAATGGTAAACTGGAGGTTACTTTTTAATCTTGGCAACACGAGTAATCGTGACCGTTGGCTAAAGTTTAACCACTCCCTCACGCCAGGTCCCACTGGTCATAGTGTCACTCCGGAAGGGCTTCATCAAAGCTGCCGCCAATCCCTGAGACGAATAAATCCCTCAAAAGTGGTCCCGATTTTTAGATATTGCCGAAAATCCTGAGCGGTTATGCCCGCACATGAAGAATAATCCCTAAATGAAAAACGTTACTGACAGTAACGCTTCTCGTGGTCATATTTTGGGGCATAAAATTGATTTATATTTTTTTACAAACCACATTACTTCGAAAAAAAAATTGACTCAAAAAGCACTGGCCTCTATTGGTAATTATTTTACATAATTAATGTTAGCATAGAAACTTACTTGGTAATAAGCAATGGAGAGCTTTTGATGGTATAACACATTTTGAGAAATGGTTCCCTCTGAAACGTAGTTTTTGAGAAAGAGGCAATTTCTCACTAAAAATTTAAAGACTGGTTGTAGATTTCTGAATGCACATCAATCTGTGCAACAAAGGGTGTTTTTTTTTTCTTTCATTGTTCTCTTGCAACTTCGATGCCCAATTGAGTCAAAATTTTCGCAGATTTGTTATTTTATGCACATGCTGGGGTACACCAAGTGAGAATACTGGTTTTCGACAATTACCAAACGTGTCCAGTGCCTTTAATATGAGTTCAGATTTACGGTTGTTCCACACACACTTACCGTGACTAAGTAAAGGCAACAGTGGTGTCAGGACACCATGCAACCACACAAAGATGACGATTTTGTAGGCTGCGATTTTAGGAAGGCGTTGTTTGAGGGCCTCGGACAGGGTAACGGCCACGGTGCGGATGACGCTGATGACCGACTGGGTCAGGAGGGATGCGATGAGAAGGGTCTGGAGCAGGTAACCTGGTGTAAAACAACAAATAATCACTGGTCATGTTTATTTTTTAGTTCTGGGGCCGATTTTACAAAGAGTTAATATTGATCATAACTGCAAATCAATCGTATAGTTGTGATGTCACAATACAAATCACTTTTGTTATTACTGACAGTTTGTCTTGCGATGGATTTGATTGCTTTGTGAAATTGGCTCCTACATTATGTCATTAGCTATTTTGCTTGTACCTTGCTAGCTTGTACATATTTCTCTCATAGCAACCCAGTCTGTTTTTTGTAAAAACAATTCTTGTTACCTGTTTGTCTTGTCTCAGTGTTAGTAGTTTGTCCGTCTAGGCTGTCTTCTACAAGCCATTGCTTAATCTGACAGCCTGTGCTTATTATTTTGCTTATAATGTAATATTTCCTAAACGTATATCTTAAGAAGTCTAGAGCGGTAGGAAATAAATGTTGGTGACCTGACTGCATAGTGGTTCATCGGAATTCATAAAAGGTCTCGTTAAAGTGTCACCATTAAGAGGTAGCCATAACCATGATTTTAAATCAGTGTGTACTTTTGGTATTAGTACTCAACCAACTTAACGAACTTCAAAACTTACTCGGAAACAAACTTCAAAACTTACTCGGTAATGAGCATTGGAGAGCTGTTGATATTATTATAAAACAATGTTAACGAACCCTTTGGTGTTATGAAGTTTTCGAGAAAGAGGTAATTGTTCACCCAAACTTTTATCTGAGAGTGGCTTCAAGCATGAGGCCTTTCACCAGCGTCTAAAACACACACAATTCGTCTAAAAGTTGTTTGAATAGCTGACGGATGAAGTTGAGTTAGACGGGATTATTGATGGGAAACCTCGGTAAAACGTGCAGTTACCACGGTAAAACATCATGGCTTGGGAGAATGAACTTTTTCTACGGAGTTTGTAATGTAATTTGATTGTAGGCCTGATTGAGATTTATTATACTGTTTTTCTGTTTTAATTTATTCATCTAAAGTGTTGGTTCATCATTCACTGCTGACACTAGTTGATAACTTCGAGGAATAAAAAACACGCAATAATAATGGACGAGAACATTCATATAATTTCGCTATAGTTTGCAACAAGCAAGGTTTCTATTTCGAGACCTCAGATTTAGAATTTGAGGTCTCGAAATCAACCATCTAAAAGCACACAAGTTCGTGTGACAAGGGTGTTTTTTCTTTCATTTTTATCTCGCAACTTTGACGACCAATTGAGCTCAAATGTTCACAAGTTTGTTCTTTGATGTGTATGTTGAGATACACCAAGTGACAAGACTGGTATTTTACAATTGACAATAGTGTCCATGCAGTGTTTTTAAATTTCAATTTCATACGACGTCAAAAAAACCAGACACAAACCTCAACCTTCAATAATGCCTCTATCACGAAATGTGACAATCTGTGTTCTCAAGTACTTATTGTGGACCTACTCCACCCATTGAAACTAAAGAAAGTAAATAAACACCCGTAAACGAAGATGAAGATAGAGCAAACAAGATATTGTTTGAGTTAAAATTAAAAAGGGTGAGATTTTATGACACTCACCAAGTTCAAAAGGGAGTGATTTTATGACACTCACCAAATTCAAAAAGGGGAGATTTTATGACACTCACCAAATTCAAAAGGGAGTGATTTTATGACACTCACCAAATTCAAAAGGGAGTGATCTTTTGACACTCATCAAATTCAAAAGGGAGAGATTTTATGACACTCATCAAATTCAAAAACGGGAGATTTTATGACACTCACCGAATTCAAAAAGAGAGATTTTATGACACTCACCAAATTTATTTTATGACACTCACCAAATTCAAAAGGGTGACTTATGACACTCACCAGAAAACTTGCAGAGTCCGCTGGGTATGTAGATGTTTCCGTTACTAGCTTCAAACAGGATAGAGATTGGTATGCACGTAAGAGAGATGGTTAGATCAGCCAACACCAGATTCAACATCAGAACGTGCATCGTGGATCTTGGTTTCTTGGACTTAAGCAGCATCAACCCATTCAAGGTGTTGAAGGAGACACCAACGATGCAGATGACCGAGAGAGTGGTCACGCGTACGGCGACCTGCACGGGGGTGAGGTACGGTAGTTCACCGTCCATGTCCTGGTCCTGGCCCGGGTCGCATGGTGTTGTCGACCCGGTCGAAAAACTCAAGAGTTGGTCATCAGATGTAGCGTTCATGCTGCAGTTGGTCATCGGGGTTCAACTTGAGGGAGTCTAAACTCTGCTAAAACCAAGCTTCGCATGCGGGTGGCACGTGTGGTAACATTGACTGGAAAACTGGAAATAGCGTGCAGTTTTTTTTAAAGCACCCTTAGATAATGTGTGGCCAACATATACCAAAGCATTTTTAAGACTAATTCTGGACCCGGGATAAGTGATTACATGCTTCCAATTCCGGGAAGAAACACTCGATTCACTGCCAAAATCGTAAACATCATGCCATTACCGCTATTCAAAGTTCACAGATAAACATCAAAGTGCTGGCCATCGTCATATTGCACGTGGACTGAGGAGTGGAAAAGCGTTGGTTTGTGCATGATAGAATTAACAACAGCAAAGAATTTTACTCAGAATTGTCATCTCCAGAAAAAAAACACCCTTCATGTTTTATTAGTTGAGCAAACAAGAAGGTTAACGTACAACCCGACTTGAGAGGCTAGGGGAACGAGCGAGCCAAGCCAAGCTGTCACTTTAATCAGCACTGCATGCAACCCGTCGGCGTGCGTGGACTCTGAGGACGTCCGCTTCTCTGAGCTGAATATGTGTGCCGTCACAACGGCTGTGTGGCGACCCCTCTACTCGCGCTCGGTGAAGTCTCTGCCCTTTCCCGGTCTCAAAGTTCGATTGGACTAAGTAATCGGCTCCTCAAGTTGCCATAGTTTTCTTTGGAATGTCTTCTGATTTTTTTATATATAATAAAGGTCGTAGTGCTCCCGTGTAAATATTGATCGCGGCGTTTTATTTCTTATATCAATGGTTCGTTTGAAGGATAAAGATTTACTGCAATGTCATTTATATCAATGATGTTGAGATTGAATAAGAATGGAATAGAATTTGTAAGAGACTTGGACGTCACAAGTGTGTATTTTGTGTACTGTGTTAACTTGAAGAACTCCCGATTAACACGTTACTTATAATAGTTGTTAAATTGCATCGAGGACAAAGAATATTCATTTTTGATTTTACCCATTCACACCGATTTGTGTTAGCACTGTATACTCATTACTTTCCCGAGTTCCGTGAACAAAATCACAGGTATATTACCCGGATGGGATTCGAACCCATGACTTGCAATTCTAGGACGGTGTTGTCTATTAAGTTGATTTGTTTTATCTCCAAGAGGCTGAAATCAATTATCTGTTCCCAAATCATTGATTTAGCAGAATTGGAGACTGTTGGGGAATCAAGGTGTAGTCAGACTCACCAGGTTAATGCATAACTCTTGGGTAATGTGACCATGCTCAGAACTATATTAGGAAATGTATCTGAAATGTCTGCTGCCACCTAGCGTTCAATTGTCTCCCATTGGTTGTCCTCTTTCACTGAAATGCACTTCAAATTCACTGTGTCAATAGTATTCTTTCTGGCGTCTTCATGTGATAACACGGCTACATTAGTTTTACCAAGAGTGCAGTAAATGTAATAATTAACACGTTCTAGGTGTTGTCACGTTTAATTTCCAATATTTCGTTGTTTTAATTTGGTTGCAGCTTACTCCATCGAGGAACAAATTCCCTAAACAAAACAGAGGGGGGAATTATATACATTATCAGCTATTTTAATAAAATATAAATTCTGTTCTAACTCGATGTTTTACATTTACATATACACTCTTTATGTAATACAGAAATGAAAACCACAAATTCACACATCAATTTATCAATTAATTAAGTACTAAAGTATCAATTTTGACAGAAACATTAATTTTACTTCTTATTGTTTCTTTATTTATTTAGTTTGCGGTATCAACATGGTGTTACCGCAAACCAATGTTCTAATACCTCACTGTGCAACGCCTAAAATCATATATTATTTCTTTGTTACCCTTTTTCCTTTTTTGAACGCCCATAACAGTAAATTACTACAAGGAATTGCAGTAAAAAAATCGATAATATTTACAGTATATAAGCTCCATAATGTTCTACAAAAGACTGAAGATATCTGTCTGTATACTGGTCACTTCTTCCAAAACTTTCGGTTCTGAAAAAAACTGAAAGTCTTCTTCGTTTTATAGAATTCGATTTATGTTCATCTGGAATTCAGACCATTACTTTCAACACAATGTCCACATTATTTTGAAAACTCAATACTTAAAGACACTGGAAACTATTGGTAATTGTCAAAGAACCAGTCTTCTCACTTTCTGTACCTCAACATATGCATACAATAACTAACCTGTGAACATTTTAGCTCGATTGATCGTCGGAGTTGCGAGATAACTATGAAAGAAAAACACCCTTGTCACACGAAGTTGTGTGCTTTCAGATGCTTGATTTCGAGACCTCAAAATTCTAAACTTGAGGTCTCGAAATCAAATTTGTGGAAAATTATTTCTTTCTCGAAAACTACGTCACTTCAGAGGGAGCTGTTTCTCACAATGTTTTATACTATATCAACCTCTCCCCAATACTCGTTTCTCACCAAGTGAGGTTTCATGCTGATCGTTATTTTGAGTAATTATCAATAGTGTCCACTGCCTTTAAAGGCGTCTGTTTACGTTTGCTAATGTATCTGAACATTAGGCCCCTAATGGCAATAAAAACTTACTTTATCTATAGGAAGTACAGTAGCAATTGAGAGTATAATGCATTTTGAGAAACTTTTGAGTAGCCATATCCGCCATTTTAGACACGGTCTACGTGATAGGCCTTGTCCGAATTAGCGGCTACAGCTAGGGTTGCGGCTAGACATCCGCGTCATCATGCGTTTAAGTCTAGGGCTTCCTTAGAAACATCTCTTGCAACAATCGTAGCCGTATAGCCAATTCGAATACGACCTTAATCTCTTCTCTCTTGATCTAAGACGCCCCCAACCGCTCATGTGTGTCCAGGTCTAGCAAGATGGTCATACTCGACCTCTTTCACAGGGTTAGGTTTTAAATGACTGTAAGTGTTCTCAGCAGTATTATGTTGTGGTGAAAGTTTTATGCGATCGTAACCTTCATGTGTGGCAGCCGGTTTCGATACAATGGCACTGTCAACCTCCTTCCCAGGAGTATCTCCATCTTCCCCACCCTCCCCCTGGTCTTTCTCTAGAACAAAATAATCGTGGTTTGAGTTTTCTGTCTCTGATGATCGTTTCGATGGCTCACGCTCAAGGACAAAATATTCATGTCCTTCTTGAGCCTCCGTATTTTGGTCATGACCTTCTATGGGCGGGGCTGAGGGTGTGACCTCCTCTTGGGTAGTTCGAACACCGGGGGTGCCACTCTTCTCTGGGATCCGGGAGTAGTAATGACTCTGTTCGTGATCCAGATGTAAGGATTTGTACGCATGCTCAGATGTGCCGTCCCTTCTTGTCGATGTATCTTCATAGGCGTTTGTGGAAACAACTGACCCTTGACCTCGAACGCTTCCATTGCCTGATGTGGAAAATAAGTGGTTAATCAAATTATGATAAAATTCTTTTTTTTGAATAAGTTTAAAACTATAAGAATTTGAACGGCCAAAATAGCGAAAAAAAGTTGAAGAGAAATGGTTACAGCAATAGATTATCAAATTTAGACCGGGAGATACATTGTCGAACAAAATCAACTGATCAACTTGCTAAAACTTGCTAAAACTTCTTTTAGATGTACTTTTAGTTTTGTAATGGGCTGCTGCTTCTGCTTATGTTTGTTTCTGTATTGCTGTTTTAAGTTTTTTCGGATTTCTTCCATAAATTCTTCTTGGTGGTTGAGTTGTTGATGTTGTTGTTTGCTGTAACTGTTGATGATACAGCAGCAACAGCAGCAGCAGCAGCAGCAGCAGCTGCTTTTGCAGTTGATATTGCTGTTGTTTGCTGTTGTTTCATGCTGATGCTTCGTATAATGTATGCTGCTGTTTCTGTTGTTGTTACTGCTGATGCTGCTGGCGTGGTTCTGGTGGTGATGGTGGTGGTGTTTGTACACAAAAAAAGTAAAAACTCAGAAAAAGAAAAGTCGACAAAACTATACTCTTACCATTTTGTGCCATTTCGATACCTGCATCAGTAGTGGTCACGCTACACATAAAGAAAGCATATACTTTGTTAAAATGACTTTGAAATGACAACTACAATTATAATATCAGGGGTGTGCCTGCAATTACTGAAAAAGATCCACACTGTGTTATATAATAGAAAAGTCATGGAAGATTAAAGTCAACGAGCATTGGCTGTACATATTTGTGTTTCTTCATATTATAGAAAGCTGTTCAGTTGCAAGATGGGGTTCGGATTTAACTTGCGTATCGAAGGGGGCGACTTATTAGTTTGATTATTTATTCCAAGTTACTTTGTTACCATGCTAAGACTAGCTTACCCTGTTCCCGCTCCACACTTTAATCTATTCATTCTGAATAGACAGAGTAATCCAAGAGCGACTGCAATCAGAAGAACCCCCAGAACAGTTCCCAGAACGATGGCTGCTATAGTGGCCGAGGCGAGAGGCTCCCCGCCCGGCGGTGCTGTCGCTACACGGGGAGAGGCGAGCGGCTCCCTAGTGTACATTGTTGTCGCAACAGTGGGCGGCTGAGTCGACGGCATATCTGTCGACATTCGTACCGTCGTACTGTCCGTATCTCGGTTACTACAGCTGTACAAAATGAATGCATTGTCATAAATGAAAAAATCAAATATCTAAGTTGTTGTTTTACAATATGTTGTGGGCACGACCCTAACCCCATCCCACCCATCGCACACCCTTGACCTTTCGAAGAGAGACTTTGGAACACTAGGTGGCAGCAGACTTACCAGGTAAATTTCCATTGTTTACGTAAATATGAGCATGCGCAGATTATCGAGAATGATGGATTTTTACTGGTAAGTCTGCTGCCCCCAAGCGGCCCAAAAGTCTCCCGTTGCAACGTCACAGCCTGAGTTTTTGACTGCCGAGGTTTGAAAACTATGGAAAGCCATAAATCCAAAACAAAAACGGATATTACTGTTTGTTACAATTTTACACAAATATTCAAGCAAAGGGTTCGAAAAATGTTGAATTGGGTTAAAATATCTGTTTAAGTGTTTCATTAACAGTCAGCCTTGTAGCCAGAAACCAGCTTGGTTTTTATCAACAATGAAAATATCAACATTCTCAACAATGGAAAGTGATTGTATGGAAACACACACCAGTCTGGTAGTTATGCGTCATGGTTCGTCTTTATCCTTAATTTGTCCTTACGAATAAAGACAGGGGGCCAGTCTAAGTCAAAACAAGAGTTTACCTCCTTTCCAGTCTTGGAAGCCTACTTCCAACCGAACCGCATACGCAATATCTGTAGATGTCACCAGAGGGGTACCGTCGGTAATACATGCATGGCTCCCTACTCTCGTCATGCATACACACCTCAGCCTCTGAACCGAACGTACAGTACGTCGACTGATCATCATCACACAAAGCTATAACAAAGAAGTATCAATAACAGAGACATTAAAGGCTAATTACTCAAAATAATTAATAAAACCTTACTTGGTAACGAGTAATGGGGAGAGGTTGATAGTATAAAACATTGTGAGAAACGACTCCCTTTGAAGTAATGTAGTTTTCGAGAAAGAAGTAATTTCCCAGGAATTTGATTTCGAGACCTCAGATTTAGAATTTGAGGTCATGAAATCAAGCATCTGAAAGCACACAACTTCGTGTGACAAGGTTTTTTTAAATTTCATTCATATCTCGCAACTTCGACGACCAATTGAGCTCAAATTTTCACAGGTTTGTTATTTTATGCATGTTGAGATACACCAAGTGAGAAGACTGGTCTTTACAATTACCAATATAGTGTCCAGTGTCTTTAAACGCAAACATGACATTTTAAGTAATCCAGACAACGGCCAAAGAAATAATTGGGGTAGCCTGAACATTATGAAGTCTTATTCCGAGGCTCTTATGCTATAGATCTGCCTAGAGCCTACGTCAATCCTCGTCCATAAGCACCATTGACCTTGTATTCTTTTCACATGTAGATTCGCAGTCAATTTCAACGCGTATGTATACATTAAAGAACAAATGCACGCTGCTGTCAAACATCACCTTGGACCAATCAAAACACAGACATGGAAAGCTTACGTCACTTTACACAGTTATCCGATGAAATAATTGTCTCCAATGAAATCACTGATTCTATATTAGGGAGGTTTGTGATGCTAGGTGGCAGCAGACTTAAAGGCACTGAACACGATTGGTAATTTTCAAAGACAGACCAGTATTCTCACTTGGTGTATCAAAATTATGCATAAAATAACAAGCCTGTAAAAAAAAAATTATCGAATGGTTATTGAAGTTGCAAGAAAATAATAAAAGGAAAAACACCCTTATTGTACAAATTACTGTGCTTTCAGATAGAAAAAAATGCTTCTGTGGAGAATGTCTTATATGATTTTAGCGAGAAATTACATCTTTCTCAAAAACTACGTTACTTCAGAGGTAGTCGTTTCTCAAAATGCTGTATACCATCAACAGATCTCCGTTGCTCGTTACAAAGTAAGTTTTTTACCAGTATATATTTTGAGTAATTACCAACAGTGTACAGTGCCTTTAACAGACACTCTTGGGATTATAAGCACGCTCAGCATAATATAACGGAAATAATGGACAGTTATCTGATTTTGTCATCCCTCTTTCAGGGCTCCTCAATGGAGATCTTTCGTCTCTGACCCCCCATGAGAAAAACCGAATAATAACGGCACACTTACATTCTGGACTATCATAGTACTTTTGACATACAGGTAGTTCCATTCTCTGACCCCAGTTCGGCTGACATAGCTTCTGACAAAAGGTGCACCCACTTCCGAAAGGCAAACATGGTGTCACCATCACGTCGCTGCAGCTAAAATGATAAAAGTTGAAATTTGTATTTAAAGCCACTGGACACTATTGTTAACTGATTTGGATAGCTGTCGGTTGAAATTGTTGGTAATTGTCAAAGACCAGTCTTCTCTCTTGGTGTATCTCAACATATGCCTAAAATAAGAAACCTGTGAACATTTTCGCTCAATTGGTCGTTGAAGTTGCGAGATAATAATGAAAGAAAAAACACCCTTGCCACAGGAAGTTGTGTGCTTTCAGATGATTGATTTCGGGACCTCATTATCTAATTCTGAGGTCTCGAAATCAAATTCGTCCGTGGAAAATTACTTCTTTCTCGAAAACCACGTTACTTCAGAGGGAGCCGTTTCTCACAATGTTGTATACTATCAACCTCTCCCCATTACTTGTTACTCCACTGCCTTTAATATGTACAAAATGAATAAGATTTCACTTACTCATTCTGACAAAGAAAAGTAGAATTTGGTTGGGTAAAAACACGATGTATAAAATGAATGTTAATTACCCGAACAAGATTCGAGTCCTCTAGTTAAAACATGTTATGATATCGCCATACGCATTCTACTTAGTACCAATAAGTTTTGTTTGCTCCGTTTTCTGCTTTGGGTTTCGTTTTTGTTTTCTCGGTGTTTTTTTTTTTTTTTTTTAGCCTATGAGGGTTTTGTTGTTATTATGTGTATGCTGATTTTGTTGTTATTATGTGTATGCTGCACGACCGAAAGTGCAGCCGACAAACACCACCAACCAAATCACCGATATGGAAAGCTTACGTCACTGCACGTTTATCCAATGAAATCATCGTATCCAATGAGCAGTTGGTTTAGGAAAACAGTGCCCGTCTGCGGATAAAGACAGGGATCAAGTATTGTGTCGCACAACGAAATTAACGTGGAATGAAGGAAGTTAAGTCAAAAGAGGGCGCTCACAGACGCAATTTCTACACAATTTGTCGAATTATGGGAGGAAGACGAGATCCGGTAGACAACAATAGCACGTACACCGGACGTAGTGAAAACCTTGGGTATGCAGCAGTTACACGCATATCTCTACGTTTAGGTCTGACTATCAATTCAATTCAATTTAATCGAGTGGAACATTTATATTTTCCACAATTGCACGTGGAGGCATCATCCTAAAAGCCAAAGCTTGTGATGTATGTGCCCGTTACAACAATACAAAACATAGGATAAACAGCACTTAATTGTAGAATACAAACATAATAACTGTAAACGAAGGCGTGGAGACTGGCAGCTCCAAATATATAACGGTAGAACAAAGTGGACAAAGGGAAATACATTCAAACAAAAATGTAGAGATACAAGTTTAAGTACATGAGGTTGATGCATGACAAGAAGGCATTACAGATAACTAACGGCTATCCGGTTAAATCAACTAGCAAATAAAAATAACGTATCATTACAATTAGCAGGATAATTATGGCAGTAAATTCTGGAATCAAATTATGATCAGAACATTTTGTAACTCGGCACTAACAGAAATTTGGCCAGTCAGATGAGAAAAAACCAAGTAATCGTGAATGGAAAGTTAGACTTACATATTACAAAAGTATTCCTTTAACTCCGCTGCAGTGTCTGTCAAATCGTAGGGAATGGTCACGTTCGTACCCATGTGATGTTCGCATCGGACCAATTGTCCCCCGAGAAGGAGGATGAGAAACCAAGCAAATCGTGCTGCTTGAAGTGACCCCAATGAAGCCTTTATGTTCATTGTCATATTGGCCATCGCTGACCCTATGTGTAAAGATACTTGGAGAACTGAAACAATAGTTTTGTCAAATGAGAATTGAAAACAAAACATGAAGTCCTTGTGGTGAAAAAGTATCTATAATTTTCGAGAAAAATAATGGGCGATTTTCTTCCTGGTGGAGAAAATAATATCCTCTCTTTTTACGAAACACACAAAATGAGCCAACATGTACAACTTGTCAAACTGTTTCCTCATTAAATATTGTGGTGAAGAGTTTTATTAGGTCTGGATTCTGAACGACCTGTTACATCTTGCATGTATTCTGTATAATATTCTGTAATTCTTCTGTAAACAGTATTGTTGTACCATCACCTCACGAGTCTGGGAGCAAGACACATATTATTGTTCTTGTATTTTAAAGACAGTGGACACTATTGGTAATTGTCAAAGACCAGTCTTCTCACTTGGTGTATCTCAACATATGCATAAAATAACAAACCTGTGAACATTTGAGCTCAATTGGTCATCGAAGTTGCGAGATAATAATGAAAGAAAAAACACCCTTGTCACACGAAGTTGTGATCGTTTAGATGGTCGATTTCGAGACCTCAAGTTCTAAATCTGAGGTCTCGAAATCAATTTTGTGGAAATTTACTTCTTTCTCGAAAACTATGGTACTTCAGAGGGAGCCGTTTCTCACAATGTTTTATACTATCAACCTCTCCCCATTACTCGTTACCAAGTAAGGTGTTATGCTAACAATTATGTTGAGTAATTACCAATAGTGTCCACTGCCTTTAAGGGCACATGACACGTTTAATACTTGCCAAAGACCAGTATTCCACTTGGTGTATCCCAACATGCATACACATTTTTAAAAACTTGTGAAAATTTTGACTCGATTGGTCCTCGCAGTTGCAAGAAAAAAATCATTAAAGAAAAGAACCCTATTTCACAATTTGTGTGCTTTCAGTACATAAAAAAGGCTTCAGCTGAAGTAGTTTATTATTTGAGTGAGAATTTACCTTAAAAAAAACTACGTTTCAGAGAGAGCCGTTTCCTACAATATTTTTGTACAGTTAATATCAACAGCTCTCCATTGCTCGTTACCAATTAATTAAGTTTGTATACTTATGTTGTAGTTACCAATGGTGTCCAGTGCCTTCAAAAGTAAATTACTAATATCAGTAATGACAATATTGTCGACATGGTCAACGCACTGTACCTTACCTTGATTCAAAGACAGTATACGTCAGCACACCCGTAACCAGCAGCTATATCCAAAATTAGCAATGGCGAATCTGTAAATCAACTATGTGTATCCGTCACATATACGGTGCCCCAAAAAGAGACGGTTCACGAACTTCCAGTCAGATAATAAGGAACAATAATGCGAACATGTCAGAATTTGTTTTGTTTTGAGTGACTTTTAGAGCAAGGCTTTTACACATTTGAGTGTTACATGTAGGTTATGAGGAACTAGATTTTAACATACAAGCTTGATGCAAGTATAACAAACAGGAAAGGGTCACTCTTGGCTGATAAACTGCATTCAATTCGGTAGAACCATGATTTCCTTCCTCCATGGTAGAGCTATACCCAGTAACCAGAAGCAGGAAACCCCAACCTTACCTCCCACTCGATGACCAAGCCGATTCATGACAAAGTTGACAGTCGTAATAGTTAGTATTGTTAAAGGAGGGGTACTTTCACAAAGTTCACAGATTTACAAGCTTTACAATTATCTTCAAACTGTGTATTAAAATACACAGTTTGAAGAAAATTGTAATAGTTAGCTTCCCGTATTACTTGCTGAGGTGCCGGTTTTTTTTTATTTTTTTTTATTAGTAAAACAATTTCACTAAAGTACGTTTTACAAGCTACATTGATTGCCGGGATTTGTTTTACTCATTTCTCAAAAACTACAGGACCTCAGCAAGTAATATTTTGAAGGGAAGCTTTTTAATATCATTATCTTCAAACTGTGTAAGTTTAATGTAAATCTGTGGACATGTGTTTTGTGTTACAACAAGTACCGAGCCCATTCAAACCTCAGCGTCTGCTGGTTAGACTTGATGTCAAGTCTGATATCGCAGTTATTATCTGCGAGCGACCGCGGATTGGCTATCGCACGCTCTAACTCACGGCCCCAATGTTAAAGAGCCTATGCCACGTGCTTGTTTATTTAGCTAACTGAACAAAGTAATGTTTATCAATTTTATATTCAGTTGAATGAATGAAACACCACATTTCCTAGTCGAGTGATCAGTATATGCCCCCGGTTGAAGACTAATCTGTTTCCACAAACTCTTAAAGTATTTAAAGTCCTACCTAAATAAAAGTGATGCAACGTCATCTATACTATTCAGTGCAAACATCAGAGAATGTCCTTAAACATTTTGGTGGAAATCGTTGGATCTGAGGACAACAAAATGAACTTGTTATCAATGTAACTAAAAGTAACTTTTTGCAAAGAGTAGAGAGTTTCGACCGTTGAATGAGAAGTAACTGTTATTGCAGCGTCGATGTGTTTTTAATTGCTTTCCTTGAAACTGTTCTTTAATTATATTGTACATCAGTACTAACCTTTTTATACAGCACAAATTATCCCGTCACCATAGTCTTATGGAAACGCAAAGTAATATAACAGTTTTCATTTATACAATTGGGTATCATGTGCATTTAGAATCATATCAAACCACTGATAAAGTTGCTTGATCGTTTTTTTTTCTCTCTCTCTCTCTTGTAACACACGGTTGGTTGCCTTCCTTCCATGGTTGTGTGGTTTTTGTTTACATTGAAAACAACAGGAGAACTTATGTGTCTATCTTTGGCAATTGTCAAAGCCCAGTCTTCTCACTTGAATCTCAACAATATTTATATGCATCAGATAAAAACGTGTGCAAATTTGAACCCAATCGGTCGTCGAAGTTGCGAGAGAAAAATGGAAGTTGATGAGGTCTCGATTTCAATTCAAATATTTTTTTGAAAAATTAATTCTTTCTCAAAAACTACGTTACTTCAGCGAAAGCCGTTAATCAAAAGCTCTTCGTTGCTCTTTACTGTGTAAGTTTTTATGATAGCAGTTATTTTGAGTAATTACCAATAGTGTCCTGTACCTTTAAATTTATGTACATCTATAAATTCAATGTTTTTCGGAACTTCATGAAAATAACTATTTCCGTTTACGGGCCAAGGATGTTGTGCTCGTGGTATTTTTAGGCTAATCGATAAAAGCATTAATGGTGACTTGGAATGTTACAACAAACCTTTATAATATTATTGTTTCTTAACAGTAATTTCAAAACAAAAAATATTGTTTGTCACAATGACAATTAATTTTATAGTCAATTTTGTGCAAAGCTGTTACATTATGTTTACCAACTTAATGTTCTGCCACTCTTTTTATTGTTTAAGGAATCGCGCCCTCTCTTGGTTTAAAAGGTTCATTACGTTCAAGATGATCGTATTCATCCTGAAGTTCCGGTTCGATAATTTTAGCAACCTCATACCCAGAATCCGTATTCGGTGATTGTTCTCTGTTCGGCGGTTCTAATGTGACATAGCTGTGACGATCGGGGACGTTTCTTCCCTCTTCGCCATTTCCTGTTGACGTCACAGTTGCAACCTCGTACCCAGAGTCACGATTTTGTTTGGGTGCTTCCTCCTGATTGGATGCTGTCGTAGTGACGTCACCATGACGTTGCTCATTAGCAACTTCATACCCAGAACTTTTGATGTGCCGTTGCGCTTTAGGTTTGTCTGTCGGTTCAATAATTTTAGCAACCTCATACCCAGAATCCGTTTTCGGTGACTGTTCCCTGTATGAGCCCTGGCTAATGTCATTTTCGTCAACAGTTGGTGACATTTTCTCATCCACATCACCGCACATCTCGGCAGGCTCATCAGTTGACATCTTCTCTCGCACGAAATACGTGTGTGCAATATCAGACTCTTTGTCATCCCTGTCTTGCGTGAGAACTTTCTGGCCGGGTCCGGAGTCGTCTTGACCTTTGCCCTGTCCGTTCGGCCGTCCCTCTTGCTTAAGGTGGCAGTAGTAATGGTCAATTTGATCGGCATCGAGATCGGGGTCATCTGTCGCTTGTAACTCGCTTAGTGGTCGATCTCGGTGACCGTACGCGTATGCGTATTCAAGATCTGTGAAGACACCAAAAGTAGAGCAAAGACGGCTGAAACTCTTATAATTTCAACTGAATGGGAGTCTTTGAAACGCTAAGTGGTGGCATACTAACCCGGTAAAGTTCCTTAGGCCTTATCTAAAATACTCGGTACGTGCGCTTTGGGCGTGGAATGAGGTTTGAGTCAAGTTTGATCAAGTTTGATCTAGCTATACCAGCATGTACCTCCTTCAACAGTTAGCGCTTGCGCAATGGGGATATTGCGAAAAGGTCTGTTGTTTGCGTAGTTCTGAGCATGTGCACACTTTCGAGAAAAATGGATTTACTTTGTAAAGTCTGATACCACCTAGCGTCCCAAAATTACCCCATTTGTACAACGGGTAACATAAAAGGTTTAAGTAAAAAAACAAAAAATAAAAACTTCTGACGGTTGTAAAGTTTCTGTTGTTGTGACCAACTCTTGGCGGCCTTCATCACTAAGTTAACGAAAACTCGTGATGAATCGAGTATGTTTTACCACTAAAACGATTGGCTGTATATGTGCGCCACAGAACCTGTAAAACATTACATGGTGCTTGTAAATAGTAGGCTTTATAATCCAAACGTAGTCCCGCATACCTTGCAGGAAAATACTGAATGTTGAAGCACCTTGAGCGGCGCTAAGTGACGGATTGAGCTCTACAGGAAACCCACTTTTACTATAATTTTTATATACAGTGGGAATGCTCAACGTCATTGGAGATGCACCGAGAGCGGGCCATATTTTATAACGTTTTCCGTGTGGTAATGATGGCTTAACTTGCCAGTATTATTTTTTAATGAAAAAGCTTAACACATACCTTCTGGTTTATCCAGCTTCAATGTAGAAGTTCTAGAGAGGGGACAAATGGGTGATGGTTAGGCAATGGTTGCTTGTTTTACTTTAATAGGCAACAAAATAGTGTGGGTAGCCTGAACATCTGACGTTACAATTCGAGGCTCGTGAGTAACGCCAGAGAACGACCTCCAGCCGGCGTGTACAAGCACCTTTGACCTTCATTCATTTCACATAGAGATACGTAGTCAAATTAATTATACGGACGTGACAGGAGTGTACTGTTTGGGCATGGAAAGCTCGTGTCACTGCACGTTTATCCAATGATATCATTGTATCCAATTGAATCACTGGATCTGAGTAGCAGGTACCTGTCTTTATCCTTGACAAGGGCCAGTCTAGTATGGCAGAAGAATCTGTCCCCCGGCGATTTGGTTCTTACATACACGGCGAACTGTATACAAACTTCTTTTGATAGCGCCCTCTTTTGAATCCTCTACCTTCAGCCCATGTTGTTTTCCCATATGAGGGACAGAATCCCCCCGGCGGACACAATTCTCTGAGACGCCGGTGTCGCATGCAATTATGTCCTCTATGCAATGCTATCCGGAGGACATTAATGCAATAATGTCCACCGGACGGTTTGTGCATATGCAATTGTGTCCGCCCGGACGCTGCTGCATAAAATACGTTAATATTCATGCTGCATTAGGTAGGTTCAGTGCAGCACACTCGCTTACGCGCGCACATGCATGTACAGTCATGTACATGTCCGCCGGACCGTTTTTGCATAGCCCCGGACACGATTGCATAATTATGCAAAAGTGTCCGGAGCGGACAGTATTGCATGGCGGGCACAATCAATTGCATCTGACACCGGTAAGGCAGGAGATTCCGTGCCCCGGATACTACATACGACGAACTGTGTACAATTACTTCTGATAGCGCTCTCTTTTGAATCATCCTCCCTAGGAACACTTTAATTTCCTATAACGGGGGAGAAATTTCACTGACATCAGTCTGGGCCTAATGATGACCCCCCACCCCCCCCCCCCCCCCCCCAGCAAACAGGTTGGCATTGACGAGACGTGGTCCTCAACTTACCTCGATCGTCTCTTGGAGCGCGTCCCCCACCTTCGACACACGCAGCAGATCAAGACGATGGCAAGAATGACTAAAACGACCACTAGACAACTCACTATCACCAGGACTGTAGTATTATTAGTGGGTGATGTGCCTTCATCCACCACGCAGCTGTATTAGAGGAATGTATAAACAGCCTTAAGTCTGTCGTGCAGTAAAAATTTGTTTGACACACCAACAGCCGATTTAGCTGGGATTAATTATTTTGTGTCCTAACTGGGTTCAATGCGTCCGAAAGTCTTTGCATACGAAACTGAACTCATCCTAAATTCTAAGATCAATCCTAAGTTAGGTGGAATTTTTGTGAAATCGACGGCTGCATGCAGATGATGTCACGATACGCTATAGGATTAATCCTGATACGTCTATGAGTACGGAACTTAACTCGTCCTAAGTCCTAAAATTAATTCAAGTTAGGAAGAAGTTGATGAGTCCAACGGCTGCAGCCGTTGTCACGAAACGCTTTAGAATTAAGCCGAGTTTGGACGAGAAACTCATCCTAACTTACGATGATCAACTCGTCCTATAAACTTAGAATGGGTTCAATGCGTCCTCACGTCTAAGGTTTTATACGAAACTTTACTCGTCCAAAATCCTTAGATTAATCCTTAGTTAGGAAGAGTTTGGTGAAATCGACGGCAGACCCCACCCCTGCAAATATTTATGGGTTCGCCCCTGGAACCATGAGCTACAATTTCTGAACCATAAGGAAGAATGCGGGATTGCTTTCAGAAAAGTATATCCCTCGGTATATGCCTAGGTTGAGCTTAAAGCATTTTGCCTTTGTCAAATTACAACGTCCCATTATAAGGTCCCAAAATTGTCTATTGCGCACTTGAGGGTTATAGAGCATTACATTGCTTTTCGCATAGTGCACCTCGTGGTTGAACTAAATCTACGATCTCCAGCAGTCTAAAACAACATAAGCCGTCACGGTGACACTTGTGTCCTTAAGCAAGACACTTAACCATTGCTGAGTCCTTCGGATAGGGCGTAAAGCCGCTGGTACCGTGTGTTGTGTAACGCATGTAAAAGAACCCAGTGCACTTATCGAAAAGAGAAGGGGTTCGCCCTGGTGTTCCTGGCTGTGGCTGCTGAATGCGCTGTTGTAGCACCTTGTAAACCCTTATAAGATGCTTCATAATTGGGTCTCAGTATTCATCACTTCAACAACCTATCTCTCTGTATAAATGTAGATACTAAGCGCCTTGAGTACCTTGTTGGTAGATACGTTCGCTATATAAGACTTTGATATTAAATTTAGTGTTCGAAGCTTTGCATGAGTTCATAGGAATAAATTATAAATATTGGCTATGAAAAGAGCTGATGTGGTCTCGGCCTTTAGAGCCGGTCTCGACGTTTTAGACAGTACACTCAGCTTTTCTTAAGGAGAATGAGCAGAATTTTATCGTGTATTAAGAAAGAGTATAGTTTTTAATGGTAAGTGGCGGCTATCCGTTGTTGGATATCGACAATAAATGAAGATAAATTCTCACCTGCCATCTTTATTGGTATTGTTTGCTGCACTGTCTTTCTTGCAGACGCAGAATGAATGGTTAAATTTGCCTTGAAGAGTTGCATTCATCATACATATCTGATCCTCATCAGCACACACTATGGCATCTTGATATCCGCAGACGAATTTCAAAGTGTCTCTCTGTGACATACAGCAAGTTTTCCACTGCTGTTGATCTGAAACAGTGACGGCAGAAAAGGGTTGTGTGTAATTAATTGATTTATTTAGCTGTGTTTATTAAATAAACTTGCGATGGACAATATTGGTAACTACTATAACAAATATACATAAAGTTGCATAAAAACTTACTCGTTAACGAACAATGAGAGCTGTCAATAGTGCGATGTAACATAGTTTTTTGTTTTGCATTTAAAAGCACACAAAGTTGTGCATCAAGTGTGTTTTTTCATTCATTATTCTTGCAACTTTGATGACCAATCGAGCCCAACCATTCACAGATTTGTTGGGCTACACAAATGAGAGCATGGTCATTCATAATTACCAAACGTGTCCAGTGTCTTAAAAAAAAAAAATAATAATAATCCTTTCCAGTGTTCTACCAATATCTCCAGATCCCACATCGTTTCCTTTGGTTCATTTGATACACTAAGGGTGATTCATTTAAGGAGAGAAATTGTGGGTTATATTAATAACGGCGTGACCTCTCGAACAGTAACTGCAGGTTGGTATGCGTTTGACGGTTTCAATAGTTTAGTGGGACGATGCAAGACAAAAATAAATAAATGGGGCATAGGCCCTACCGACGATGATGACATCACCAAATGCTCATCAACTCCAGTATATGCTACACCTTCTACGATACTCAGCCCTTGAGGAGCAGTGCTTCCTTGAAGACTCGAAAGCAGCAAACGGGAAGGCTTTGAGATGCACACAATCTTGGCCAAAGATTATAGTAGATGGTGGACCCAAAGAAGAAAAGGCTTAAACATAAAGTATAAGAACAACTTCATTTTATTTTGCTAAAAAGAAAAACATAATAACTGATGTCACACAACCCACTTCCAAATTGTTGCAGCATAAGTTCGCCGTACTCGATGCTGTTGGCGTATAATTTCATTAATGTCTAGAAGCCATCTTCTTTATCTCACCTCCTTCAAAACATTCCAGTTCTTCCGTAGAGGAGTCGGAGTCGGAACACAAACCATAACACAGGCTGTGAGGATTGGTACCATTTGCTACCGGGCAACTGTGGGACAAGAAGATTGGTTTATGAATAAGTCATCTTATGGACAAACTGATGAGATATTGTTGCTCAACACTTTTTAATTGTCGTTATTTTTGTCTTCAAAACAAAAGAGAAAAATCTGAAAGTGAAGTTTAATATAAAAATATATATAAGAAAGAAAAAAAAGAAAAAAAATGGAGGCATAGCCCCGGCCTGTTAGTATGGCCGTTAAATAGTGTTATCTTACATCACCATCGTATAAAAGAAACTCACTCGCTGACAACAGCTTTCGAAAGTATCTTTATAATTAGCATGTTAATTTGGGGGGTGAAAATAATCCTATTTCAAATTGACTGAAACATCAGATAAGAGCCTTTGGTGTCAATAAAACAAAGTCAACGGGGTACATTAACCGTTAGTATTCTCGTTTCGCGAGAACCCCTCTGAAGTAAGTTTTATTCAATCGGTGGTTTGGTGTTTTGTGTTAAAGTTTGAGAAAGTGGGAATGAAAAAAAAAAAAAAAAAAAAAAAACTATAATGGTAATAGTGAAGTTTTGATGTTTATTTTGGTTTCAGAACAGAAAACTCGGATACCTTGCGAATGTATAATTTTTAAAAGAACGAGCTTCATTCTAATGTTCAAATGACGTGTCTTGGCCGAGCATTCAAGACCGAAGCACCCAAGCTCCAGTAATGTTTAAAGGCAAGTTCTATGCTTCTCCTCATTGAACCCATGTCTCGACACTCATGGGGTGACAAGTCTTTTTCTTCTTTTTTCTGGAACTCTCTGCAACTTAATCTTCGATCTTGTCTTTGTACCGCAAAATTCAAGTCTCTTCTCAAAACTTATCTTATGTCACAGATTTTCAATGACTAATTTTGTTGTGTGTGTTTTTCTTTGTGTTGTGTTTTGTGTTTTGTTTTGTTTTTGGCTTTACCGCGCCTTGAACACCCAGCAGGGTGGATATGTGCGCATTACAAGTCTTATTATTTATTATTATTATTATGTATACCTTTGGTTTTTTGGAACCGTTCGATTGTTTGAATCCTATCAAAATGTAGTTGTATAATTGATAAATTTAACCAGTGGCCTTTCATTTCAACCTTTTATATCTAAAGCTTCTGATACTTCTTACCACGTTTTGTTGCCATTAATGGGAGACTTTTTGAAAGCTCTGCCACTAGAGGGCAGCAGACCTACAAGGTAAGGGTGCACAACTCCTATGGCAAACAATGGTAAATGCTAAAAATTCAAAAATACTCAAAAAATATTTAGAAGTCTCTCAGCCTCTTGAAAGTTAAATCAGATACATTGTCATACAACTAAACTTCAGATTTCTTCTCAATTTTTGGTAGGTCAGCATTTTGGATTTTTTGCTAATTACCCTATGAAGAAACACTCCCAAAAACTCATGCACACCGCTTGTTATCCTTGGGGAACTCGTGTCCAGTACGTCCTGTTCCAGAACAGTTTGGTTTATGCTGGCAATGTGTTATGAAAAACAAAATACAGTTTGGCTAAATCTAAAATACAAAACCAAAAACACGCAAAACACAAGGTATTTGCTGACAGTGACCGTTACTCATGCTTCTCCTATTCCTAAGTTGTTGACATTACCTGGTGAAGAGCGCCCTCTCTTGGTGATTGGCAGATAGTCTAAAGTTTCCCATTGTGAGAGTCATTACCAAACATATACAGACCCTTCAAGGTCAGAACAGTGTTATTATTATTGGTTTATTTAAAAAAATCAAACGTAGCAGCCAAAAGGCTGAATTGTGTTTAGGTTTACAATATAAAAATACATTAAAACATCAAAAACCAGCAAGTATACACTACGAAATTATAAAAATAGAGTAGATGTGAATATAAAATTTACAAACTGTAAGTATATACATTACAAATTAACACAATGAAAACAAGTTATCTACAGGTTGGTGATATAGTGTGGGTTTGAGTTCTGGCCGTGGCAGATGCATGGTGCCTTTGAGCGATATACTTTTACCAGTTACTGTTCCGTCCTTCGTGGTGGACGCAAAGCCATGTGTCCCGAGTGTTGTTGTGTTCAAGAAGAGAATAAATTCGACGCGGAGTTTTTAACCGTAGCGGCTGATAACGACACAGCACATTGTAAACCCTTACCACTCAGGGTTTTGAAGGTGCTTTTAGTGGGTGACACATTTCAAACAGCTTTGATAACCATGTTAAAAACCAATATTTGGTGCTCCGATGCGCCCCAAGATATGTAATAATTTGTAAATTATAAACATCAACATTACCATAATTACCTGCAGAAGTGGCTCTTCAGTTTCACTAAGTGCTCTGTAAATTCTGTCGGTAGGTCTACCTCTTCATTATTCGGTGTCACTTGTGTGCTACTGCTGAGTGACTGAGTGGTCTGCTGTGCCACACAATTGTTGGTTGCTAGAAGTCCAGCACCAAGCCAGATATAGAAAATAGCATTTACATAGTATCTGTGTGTCGACTCTTCAAGATGCCACATCCTTAGCGTGGATCTACCCATTCTGCAGAGTAGCTGTTCTCACTGGCTAATTAAGTTGGAAATGGGTTTCACTTGAACCGTTCACTGCGATTTGTAAAATACGGACTCACTTTGTGTCTCAACGGCTAATAAACTTGAAATGAGTTTCACTTGTGCCGTTTACTGCGATTTCTAAACACAATTCCAGCGTATTCGTCAACTGTGGACTCGATATGTGTCTTAAAGGCTAATAAACTTGAAATGAGTTTCACTTGTGCCGTTTACTGCGAGTTGTAGACACCCCAGCGTATCCCTCACTCACGGACTCAGTTTGTGTCCCACTGGCTATAAACTTGAAGTGATTTCACTTTCTAAACACAATTCCAGCGTATTCGTCTACTGTGGACTCGATATGTGTCCTAATGGCTAATAAACTTGAAATGAGTTTCACTTGTGCCGTTTACTGCGAGCTGTATAGACACCCTAGCGTATAACTCAGTCATGGACTCATTATGTGTCCCGAACTTGAAATGGTTTCCACTTGCCAGTTCACTGTGATTTGTAGACACACCCTAGCGTATTCCTAAACCATAGACTCACAGTAAGCGTCAGAATGAACAACGCATGACCAACTCGTTATGAATGCATATACAATAAGAATATAAGGTGTAGCCTGACTACAAAAGAGTTCAACATGAAGTAGAGTCTTTACAATTTTTATTTTTAGATCCAATGGTCAAGGCCGGACTTGAAATTTTAAAGAGACATCCTGTTGTTGTTGTTATTTTTTAAGTATAGAAAGTTATTAAATTGAATCTAAATCAAGGCCTTTTCAAGGACCTTTCATTTCATACACGTTTGTTGACTATAAACAGCATATGATGAGTTCATTCATAATAATCTGAAGCTGGAAAGGGTTGTGAAGCCAATTACGTATTAGAAACATGCGGTTAAAGGCAGTGGACACTATTGGTAATTGTCAAAGACTAGCCTTCACAGTTGGTGTATCTCAACATATGCATAAAAAACAAACCTGTGAAAATTTGAGCTCAATCGGTCTTCGAAGTTGCGAGATAATAATGAAAGAAAAACACCCTTGTCACACGAAGCTGTGTGCGTTTAGATGGTTGATTTCGAGACCTCAAGTTCTAAATCTGAGGTCTCGAAATCAAATTCGTGGAAAATTACTTTCTCGAAAACTATGGCACTTCAAAGAGAGCCGTTTCTCACAATGTTTTATACCATCATCCTCGCCCCATTACTCGTCACCAAGAAAGGTTGTATGCTTATAATTATTTTGAGCAATTACCAATAGTGTCCACTGCCTTTAATACTACATAGTTTATTCTTTAAAAGCTAATTTCCCATGGCGACCAATCGTCGAATTACAGGAAGATATACAGAACACTAGAAGTACACGATTAAAAAATTAATACATGGCTAAATTTGTGTAATTTTTTAAGCTCGTGACGAAAAGGAATAGTTAAATTCTTCTATGTGACTTTATATGTGAGCCTTTCACTGACTGCTTTAGGGATATCCGATTAAAACTTAGACTTTAAAGACACTGGGGTCGATTTCACAAAGGTAGTCCTAACTTAGGACTAGTCCTAAGCAATGCTAAGAGATATGACTGGTCCTAAGTTAGGACCAGTAACTCATCCTAACGTAGGACTGGTCCTATCTCTTAGCATTGCCTAGGACTAGTCCTAAGTTAGGACTATCTTTGTGAAATCCATCCCTGGGCACTTTTTGTAATTACACAAAATAATTGACTGCATACAAACTTACTTGGTAACGACTATTTAGGGAACTGTTGATATTATAAAACATTGTGAGAAAACAGCTCCCTCTGCAGTAAAGAAGTTTTTGTGAGAGGGGTAAATTCTCACTCAAAATATTAAAAAGACTTCAGGCCTGAAGCCTTTTAGTAGGCAGGTGAAAAGAAACGAATTTGTGCAATAGTGGGTTTTTTTTTTTCTTATTATATGTATATTATTCTCTTGCAACTTTAATGAAAAATTAAGTCAACATCTTCACAGATTTGTTATTTTTTGCATTACAAATTGTGTTGGGATAAACACGAAGTGACAAAAATGGTCTTAGACAATACTTTAAGTATCCGGTGCCTTTTATAATGGAAATGAACTGTTTCATAATCTTAGTAAACACTGATCTCTTTTAAACTCCAACGAGGCCTCTATAGTGCTATATTACGGTGAGGCCATCTTAATAATAGTCTGATGCCCTGTTTGAGCAATTAATGTTAGAATTCAATACTGTTATGGAAACAGAGAACATAGCCTAAATGGTGACAGCGTGATAAAGCTCTATTTCCCTTGTACTCAGATTTAATTTATTTATTTCTCTGAGCAGTTAAGATGGCACCTCCAACCGATAGGTACTAAACTTTAACTTCAACTCTTTCATTTTTTAAAGTAAGTCAGTCGGATTAACAAGCTATACCACATTTGGGAAAAATCACACCTTTTAAAGGTTGATTGTCTTCAACCTTCAAAGTTGCATGGACCTAAACGCCCTTCGTTTGGGTTGCTGGGCATGCTTCAGTGACATTCGTGAATGCCTACGCCCCAAGGTCGGTGCCTACGTCAATGGATGTACGTACATAATGATTGCTTAGCGGTCCTTGCATTATTCTTATACCAAGTGTAAATAATGGTTTGCATGTACACCCAGACAAGACCATGCCCACACGCAGGTGCAGTTTTTGTCAATACTTTGGTCATGCAATGTGCATATAGTCTCTTGACAAAGGCCATGAACAATACAAGTATTGTGCATAGTCTCTAAACAAAGACCATAAACAATACAAATATTGTGAAGCAAACTACGTCAGCTTTCTGAAATTGAACAATTTTATTTATTTATTTTATTTTTGGTATTACATGTCTTATATTACAGCTCGTGCATGTACGTGTATGAGATTCAACTAACATGATTTTTGACAACTACTTCTGGATTAAATAATTTGTGAACAATTACTAACAAACAAAAGTTTGCAAAAATGCAAGAAGTTGTATGAACAACAACAATAGTAGGTACCTTTGGACCATCAAGGTTTGATGTTGAATACCACTTTAAGAGGGTTGTTATATCATATTTATATCTTATGAAAGGCGTACACAACTACGTGACATGGCCTAGAACCATTTTATTGCTGTTAAGAAAATGGTACTGATCCATCGTATAACACAATATGCAGCAGTTATATTGTATTAGAGAAATACGTAACTCACCCCTAAGGGTTCGAAACCCTTGGTGGGCCACCGCGTGTGCGTGTGTTTAAATGCTACATGCGAAGTGTGGACCTGAGAACTATAAAGAGGTCCACATAACTTGAGGACTTGGGAAAACTCTGTGGACTAATATACACGTCCACACAGTGTTATTTACATTATTAACAAATACGATTTTGCCTTTGTACATATAAAAAAGAGGAGCGTCCACATGTTGACTGTACACAGAGTTGTGTATGTAAAGGGCTCCCTCTATGGTTCATATCAGAACCACACCATGGTTTATATTCAATGTTGGTAATGACTGACTTACGATCCTACTGGCGTGTGGAACGATGTATACAATCATGTAACAAGTTATATGGGTGAGCCTAGTGAACCTGGGCCCGGTTTCACAGAGCTGCTAAGAACAAAAATAAACAAAATACACTCTCAGGAATAAGGTTATCAACCAAACTACCATGTCACAAGTAGGACTGGTAGCCTGCTCATTTCTGCTTAGCAGAAAATTGATAAGCAATATGTTGTGCTTGAGCAGCTCTATGCAGTTGGGGATGGGCCCTGTGTTGAGACTGCAGTTTGAATACAATGAAACATGGGCGATTTAAAGTTTTAAAAGATCAAGATTTGGAGACCACTTTTACTTTTAAACCTTCACTAGATGTTGGTAGTCGCTGTTCTCTTGATCAGGAGGGTCGCCCACACTCGACAGCCGGCTTGTCGATCTGTCGAAGTGGTCGTAGAGGGCAGAGTCGCTTGGGTCGGCAGGTGGAGTTGCAACGACAGCAACCTCGTATCCAGATTGATCATTAGAGGTCTCACTCTCTGCAGGCTTGTGCACCGGAGAACGAATGTTTTCTTTTGAAGATGCAACGACCGCAACCTCGTATCCAGATTGAACACTAGCGGTCTCGTTCTCTGCCGGCTTGTGCACCGGAGAACGACTGTTTACTTTTGGAGGTGCAACGACCGCAACCTCGTATCCAGATTGAACATTAATGGTCTCGCTCACTGCAGGCCTATCCAACGGAGAACGAGTGTTTTCCTTTGAAGATGCAACGACGGCAACCTCGAATCCAGATTGAACGGTATTGGTCTCGCTCTCTGCAGGCTTGTTCACCGGAGAACGAATGTTTTCCTTCGGTGGCGCAACCACGGCAACCTCATATCCAGACCGCTTGAGTGGAGTATCGCTCTCCTCAGTCATCATCAGCACTGGGGAACGGTCGCTTTCCGCTTCAACAGGAGCCTCTATTAACGATTCAGCTGTAGAGGTTGTGTAATCTGGGTCGCTCACTCCTATGTTCTCAATACTTTGTGTTTTCTCTAGCACCGAATACTCATGGTCGGCATCCTCCGTACTTACGACTTTGTCGGGCTGAGATGGCGCACTATTTTTCTCGTGGACCACGTAGCGGGAGTTCCCCTCATCTTTGACGTCATGATCTAACGAGTAATACGTGTGGTCGTCCGTGCACGACTGTGGATACTCGCTAGGTACCGGAGGTAAAGCCTGAGATGCTCGTTTGAATACTGTAGAGGGTATCAATATTGACGTAAAGAGAAATTAAAACAGGTTTCACCATCTTGTCCGAAGTGATATACATGTATTTGTAAAAATGTTAGTGTAAACACTCAACATTTGATTTCGAGACCTCAAAACTAGATTTTGGGTATCGAAATCAAGCATCTGAAAGCACACAACTTCGTGTGACAATGGGTTTTTTTTTTTTTTTTTTTTACACATTATTATCTCGCCACTTCGACGACCAATTGAGTTCAAATTTCTGTGCATATTATGTTGAGATACACCAAGTGAGAAGACTGGTCTTTGACAATAACCACTAGTGTCCGGTGCCTTTAAGGAGCTATAGACCTTATGCACATGACGTCATTTCAGTAGGGCGCCCTCACCTAGATGTCAAAAGGAGGTTTTTCATTGGCCAATACTATGCGCCGCGCGTACAAATCTGTGCGTCTCGATTGTTTCGTCACCGTTTTTCCTCTAAGATGGCGGCTGGATGACGTCAATGCATAAGGTCTATTGTGGTTTCTGCAACAACTTACTATTTGGTTCAAGTGCTACACTTGTTGAGTTGTTTGTTCCATTCCTGCACACACACAAAATACAAATAAATAATTAATTAATCAGGCTTAAAGTCACCTGGAAGTGGTATTTTGTCAAGATAAAGCTTTTGTCACTAAAATATGTGTTTTGATGAGTAGAATATGAATAAACAGTTAACTAAAGTTCTAAAAAATTAGTTTCCATTTTATTAACAAATTTAAAAGTAGGCCCGACCCGAGAGGACGCTTTTCGTGACGTCAATCGAGGCGCGATATTTGAAGCACGGCGGCTCAAAGTGTAGGACTTGCATGTACTTGCACGTACGTGTGTTCAATGTTCGATCGAGGTAAAGTCACAAAAGGGGTAGGCGGAGTCACCCCCCAAACAACTCTATCTATTTTTTAAACATATAAATCGTTCCAAACAATTACTCAAACAATTATTTTATTGTTCATTAACATATACTCTAATGTTTGAAGAAAAAACAAATTATATTTCCAGGTGACTCCACATAACGATTTGGAGTGATACAATCTACTCAAAGTGCCGCATCTCTACATATAAATATACCTTTCTGCTTTTCTTTAACAAGAACATGGATTGAGCGTTTTAGTAACAGATAGATAAAGAAAGAAAAACACAACTTTAGCTTATGCGATAAACAGTACACATCATACATGTTAAACATGAAAAAATGTACATGGCTGATGAACTTGAGATTCCGAATTTGTTCACGAAAGAGTATACAGTACTAACACACATCTGTTTTATATGGGTAAAACCTAAGTTAATTTTTTCTTTATCCCCGATGCCAATTTAACATCTATTCAATTTTGTGGGGTTAAATTGGCCGTTAATTTAACCTGTTTTCAAGATCTTTATTATAAGTCCTGTGTTTTCAAAATTACAATAAAGAAAAACATTACTTAAAAATGTACGTGCAGTCAGAGTAAAAAGATTATTAGAGATGTTAAAACACAAAGAGGATTAAAATAAACTTTCAAATTAATTTGTGTATACATGTTTTTAAAACCACCAATAGACGATGCTAGAACGAAAATGTCAAGTCGTGAACTTTGCTGAAGTTCATTTAAAATGTTTTCAATCAATCAGGAAATCGAGTCATATGAATATAAATAGATTTTAATTGTGGAAAAAAAATTGTTCATTTCGAATACTCTTATCCAGCGCTTTTCGAGAGATTCGCGAAAATCTCCGTTACGTAATCACCCATATTACGTCAAGGTTGAGAGCTCGAGTTTTAAATAAAGTCGTTAAAGGCAGTGGACACTGTTGGTAATTACTCAAAATAATTATTAACATAAAACCTTTCTTGGTGACAAGTAATGGGGAGAGGTTGATGGTATAAAATGTTGTGAGAAACGGCTCCCTCTGAAGTGCCATAGTTTTCGAGAAAGAAGTAAGTTTCCACGAATTTGACTCAGATTTAGAAATTGAGGTCTCGAAATCAACCATCTAAACGCACACAACTTCGTGTGACATGGGTGTTTTTTTCTTTCATTATTGTCTCGCAAGTTCGATGACCGATTGAGCTCAAATTTTCACAGGTTTGTTATTTTATGCATATGTTGAGATACACCAACTGTGAAGGATAGTCTTTGACAATTACCAATAGTGTCCACTGCCTTTAACTAAAACTTACGGAGTTTTTTTGTTCAAGAGAGCCGGGTTTCCACTTCTCTGCCTGCATAGCTTCACACCTAACACCAGAAGCACGACAACCACAACGGCCAACAGAGAACAAAGAATAGGGACTGCAATGTTGATCTTCCCGCCACTTGAATCCATCGGTGGTACTTTGATCGTTGGACGAGTTGGTTTTCCATCGCTTGGAGGCTCAGTAATTTGGTTGTCACCTCCATACGGCTGTCTGTCTTCATCTTCATTGCAACTGATGTCGAGTGATAGGGGAAAAAAACAAGTTAAGTGACCAAATTTTAAGAGATAAAAAATAAATAATATCAAAGTTTACTATGCACAAAAAATTAGTATCCACAAAGGGGTGTCAGTTTTGCTCCTTTGAGAGTGAAAGCCAATTGCAATTTATAGTGAAATTAGACGAACTTCACTCTAAATCGTGATGAAAGTACATGTACCCGTTTTCTCTTTAAAGAGTTGTCCGCTATATGGCTCTTTGCAAGAGTGGTGGGGACAAAACGAGTGTTATTTTAAGTTCTTTTTCATTAAGAGAGATCACGTCAATGTAGTTGTTATCAAATAACGCCGTGACATTTTTGTGTTCTTCTCACACATTTAAAACGGAATTATGTCTTCCCCGTTCCCTACATACAAATCGTCAGTTCTATGGTTTACATTGATGGTCGCTTGGTTTCATCACCAGAAATAGTTAATATGCGTTAGAGCAAAACATACAAGATATAAGTGTGGCTTAGAGGTTTCTTTACCAAGCCTTGTTACCTCTGCGGACCGGACCCCGGTTTTATTAGTTTTTTTCTGAAGATACGTGGTTTTTCTCAATGTGGAGTTTACCTCACATCATATAAAACTACGAACAAATTCATTCCACTTTCTATTCATCCCCTGATTGAATAATTGTGATGTTGGATTTGTAATAAAAATAACAACTATTTCTCAGAGCTGTGTATTAAGAGAGTTAACAAATGGTGAAACAAATTGTATCCGGTCACTTGGTTGATGAACGCCACTTTCTGTCCAACTGCAGCACAGCCCATTGTGCAGTCTAGTCTGGCACCCTATATGCGCACATGCATTGTTTAGAACTAAAAATGGCTTCTAATCGCACGTTTTTGCAGCCATTGATCTCTAGTATATTGATGGAGATCGAAGATCGCAACTCTCTCGATATACATCTCCTAAAATGGCTTCTAATCGCACGTTTTTGTAGCCATTGATCTCTAGTATATTACTGGAGATTAAAGGTCGCAACTCTCTGGATATACTCTTTCGATATACAGCTCTGAACAACCCCCCCCCCGCCCCTGTCTACTGCCACCAAGAGTTTATCTTTACCTATTTGTCCAGAGCTGCAGGTAATCATCCTCTGCCCCTGGTTGGCTTTTACATTTGCAGAAGGATACATTTCCGTATTCATCCAACTTTTTAAAAACACAGACGCCTTTATCCTCTGCGTCTTGGCAGATGACTGCGTCTTCAAAGATGCAAAGGGTTTCTTGGAAATATGTACACGAGATGTTTGATTCCATAGACCAATCTGTGAAGACGAAGGGACATAAATTACAATGCTACTATTGGTAACTTGATTGTCTTGTAAAATGGTTCTACTCGTGGCCTTTTAGTGATTTTCAGTAGTGTCTTACTCATTCACTGTTTAACATAATCGCTACGAGAAGACCAAGCATAGATCCAAAATGCAATTCAATTCATCTGAATTCAATTCAATTCATAAATAGTTTATTAAAGCATTATCAAAGTTTACAACTTAATTGCACATGGCAACGTCAAATATGTTTACAAAATACATCAAAATAGAAGCAAACTTTTATCATAACGCTTTCGTACAATATTTTGTTACGCAAGTATCTTACAATATACTAAAAAAAATACATTATCAAAGTTAGGGATATAATGGACAACTTACTCCAGTTATTGTGGTTTCAGCTCTGATAAGAACTGAAAGTTATGATTCAAAGATGATTAAAGATCATGACTAAGTAAGTGCTTATAGATAAAGATCAAGCCTGCTGCTTCTTCTTTTTTTAAGTGCACCGAGGCATTTCTCCAAGGTGCACTGGGCACCCGAAGGGGAAATTGTTACTTGAGCACTCAAGGGCACAAAGGCAATCACCAGGGGGCATGTAGGCAATCGCCTTCTTTGCCCCCGTTAAAGTATCAGGTATGTGAGATAAGTTCAACCTCAACCTTTTTGGAAACATTTTAGTCTGAGTATGTTTTTTTTTGCCGAGGTACCGTACCGTCGATATGTGGACACTGCTCGTCTAGGCAACCTTCATTTTAACATGCATGTTGGCAGAGAGTTGGTTGCAGGCCGCTTATGCACGGGGCCCCGTTGGTTGGGCAACTGTAAAATAACAAAGGAGAAGATTGAGAACATTATTAAGATTAGTTACTTAAGGGGGAGGTAGTGCTGTCTGCTCTACCGGCCAGGCTTCGGACTGATGATACCCAAGCTTACATCTGTATGGACTGTAAAAGGGGTAACCCTGTTTCAGCTCTTAGAGTAGGTGGCAACGGCCGCTTGAAAAAAATAATTGTAGCCCACTCCTTGAAATTGCCTTCAGGCCTTGTGTGTCTGGCGACTTGCATAAAAAGGGCCCGATTCAAAACATCGGCCGGGTTGACACTTCAAATTGGGGCTAAACTTAACCGTGTTCTTTTTCTTACAGAGGTTTTTGTTTCACAGCGTTTTATTGTTTCTTGATTTACTATTCATATTTCAATTATTATTACTTTGTTTAACCGAGTACATGTATACACATTGTTTGGTCAACCCATGTCTAGTTGTTGTTTGTTGTCAGTACTTCAGGTTTTGCTGTCCTGAAGGCTGTTCTATGACAAGCCCTACTTTTTCGGAACATGATTTATCATTGTATCCTCCAAATACAAAAATGCATGTCAATGTTGTAATAAATGATACTTTGAATCGAATTGATTTAAATTTGGGCTATCGACCCAAACCATAATGTCAGCACCAGGGGCACGTTGTCACCTACGGTTACCGTGCTGAAGTTATTAACGACTTGCAATCACAATGTTGTGGGTTCGAAGCCTACCCAAGCTAACCGATGATTTTACACTGGCTAGTATTTGTAGAAGTCATAAATCATAGACGTTTAAACAAAGTTTGTATAAGAGAGATTGGTTGTTGTCAGCTTTAATTAGTGTATCCCATTGTGGGGATAACACTCGAAAAGGTAAAGGATGAAAAGGTGAAGAAGGCTAGTCAAGATAACTGGAAATAAAATATTTCTTGTAAAGAGTTCAGGCACTGGAATTGTCAAAGACCAGTCTTCTCACTTGGTGTATCTCAACATAAGCACAAAATAACAAACCTGCGTAAACATTGAGCTTAATTGGTCGTCGAAGTTGCGAGATAATAATGGGTAAAAAAAAACACTCTTGTCACACGAAGTTGTGTGCCTGCCCTTCAGGTGCGTGATTTCGGGGCTTCAAAGTCTAATTCTAAGGTCTCGAAATCAAATTCAAACATTTTAGTGGAAATTAACTTCTTTCTAAAAAACTACGTTACTTCAGAGGGAGCTGTTTCTAACAATGCTTTATCAACAGCTCTCCAATGCTTGTAATGCCAAGTAAGTTTTTATGCTAACAGTTAAAGTCCAGCCGTCGATTTCACAAAGAATTATGACTCGTCTTATCTCGAGTTAGGACGGGTAACTCGTCCTAACTTAGGATTAATCTTAAGGTCTGCATGCTACAGCGCAGGGTTGGGACTCGTCCTAAGTCATAAGTTTCATCCTAAGTTAGGAAGAGTTTTGTGAAATCGACGGCAGTGCCTCTAAAACCACATGCACATGTCTTACCATATGCTATGTGCTTTAACACTTACCCTTCGCAGAATTTTTCTCGTATCAAATCGACAAACTCTCTGGGAAATAATGGCGAGATGTCCGAAGGCTGAGCCGTATGTGGTTCAATCGTATTCAGCAACAACAGTGTCGTCATCATCAAAACACAACGACGAGGTAAAACATACACTATCAAACCTCCCATCGTATAAACGCGTCTTAGAAATGTCTTGCTTTGGGGTTGGAAAGTTACCAACAGATATCCCAGTCGTAAACATGCGATTCTCTGAAGACCAACTAGTCTTTTGGAGGATGGATTTGTGAAAGCTCTTCCACGGTCTGTATCTTATGTGACGCAGTCCAAAGATGGCAGACAACCCGGAAGAAGAAGGTCAGTCACCCATTATGAGGAAAGAAAGGCTTAACTTAAAGGCACTGAACACTATTGTTAATTACTCAAAAAATAATTTTTAAGATATAAAAACTTTCTTGGTAACGAGTAATGGATAGCGGTTAATAGGCATTCAAAACATTGTGAAACAACTCCCTCTGAAGTAACATGGTTTTTGAGAAAGGGAGGGGTAATTTCTCACTCAAATAATAAATTTAAAGACTTTAGCTGAAACCTTTTAGTGGTGACATAAAAGTACACAACGTAATGCAACGATGGTGTTTTTTCTTTTATTATTCTTATGCAACTTCAATGACCAATAGAGCCCACATTTTCACACATGTGTTATTTTTGCATAATGTTGGCATACACTAAGTGAGAATATTGGTCTCTGCCAATTATGACCACACGTGTCTAGGTCTTTAAGGGTCTAATCGTGTTGTCATACACCAAACTGTATAGAAAACCCCTCGGTGTTTTCTAAGCAGGTTTACAAATGAAGACAGCCCAAACCCGGATCCTCGAAGGGTGTAGCACGTCTCGCTTCACTGAATGCTTTGTTAAGGAGCGAGATGGAGACTCACCATAGGGTTGCTTTATAAGAAGGGGGAGGGGGTCATCATTGTTTTGGAAACGCGTACATGGAACATACCCACAAGCGGGGCTATTGGGGCTGGTCCGAGGTGCACTGACGTCACCACGGGAAGGCTCACGTGATGATGTGTCTGTTTTTTATACAAGGTGGAGCGTGGGTAAACATCTGCACACGTTTGTCCTGGAAAACGAAATAGGCGACTTTTCCAGGACGGACGTGGGGTAATTATGTGCCCACGTTCGTCCTGGAAAAAAAATAGAATACGCCACATCGGGGTCGACCCAGGGAAGCTAATCAAATGCACCCATGTTTGTTGACGATGTCAGGGAAACATAACATTTAGTACAGGACTTGTCTCCTTGATCCACAAAAGTGGAAGAATGAAAGTAACATTCTCTGCCGATATCCTACCTTCTACCCAGGATAGGTGTAGTATGACAGCCTGTACGCCAATTGGTCAACCAGTGTGCCCCAAACTCGTACACCAACAAACACAAACGTGTACGCATATCTACGTGTATATCGCCCAGTGCTTTTTTTATGGAAGCTAACAAAAAGCACGCACAGCGGGAACTATTCTTTCGAAATTAATCTATAATAACACATACAATAATAAATTATTCCCACTAGGGAAAAACTCGTTAATAAGGAAGTCAACACAGGAAATCAACTCGATTTGCAAGCATAGGGTTCTATAATGCAGCTTTATTTTTAGTTCAATTTTTAATTATCAACTACATTTTTAAAGGATTCGCCGTTATCAGAAACCTGTTTCGAATTTTGTAAACAATTAGGGTAGACAACATGAACTTATATAGGCGATGTTTAATGGCGATGTTTAACACTGAGATAATTTCTTATAAATCTTGGAATTTAACGACCAATTTGAGTGTCGGACTGATTCGCCGGTGTCAGATGCAATTGTGTCCGCCATGCAATACTGTCCGCTCCGGACACTTTTGCATATGCAATCGTGTCCGGGCTATGCAAAAACCGTCCGGAGGACATGTACATATCTGTACATGTATGTGCGCGCGTAAGCGAGCGTGCGTGCGTGCACTGAACCTACGTACATGCAGCATTATTTGCAGCGAATACCCAAGGGCCGAACATTTCCCATGTCATTCATGACATGCACTTAGCTTGTAAAACAAAAATGGCGAACGTGTTCCGTCGACCAAGGGCGTTTAACTTACTGCAAGGACGGTTTTGTACGGGGCGGACACAACTACATATGCAAATGTTGTATGCGCGCGGACACAATTGCATTATGCAACAGCGTCCGGGCGGACACGATTGCATATGCAAAAACGTCCTGTGGATAGTATTGCATAGAGGACATAATTGCATGCGACACCGGTACGCAGTCACGATGTTGCATTTCTATGAAGAATAAACACTACAATGTTATTTATGTAAAATTGCACTGCAACAAACCTGTTGATTTAAAATGACACCATGGGTATTGGTTGCCAGAAGAATCTAATTACATCATAGGGTGTTACAATAGCACTAGTTTCTGCAAAACAATCAATTTTTTTTAGTTTAACACACTATATGCTGATTTTCTGTTCGGTTTGAGACACACACCCAAGATGTCTTAACACCCCAGTTTTTGCAGTGCAGGGGCCTTTTTCTTGACATCCGAGTAACTCGTCCTAACTTAGGATTAATCTTAAGGTCTGCATGCTACAGTGCAGGGTTGTGACTCTTCCTAAGTCCTAAGATTAGTCTTAAGTTAGGAAGAGTTTTGTGAAATCGACGGCAGCAGGTCTTACATTTTGTAAGTTTTTTTCATTTACACGCGTACAATTAAAATGTTATGGCTTTATACAAAAAGAAGTCAATCTTATGAAAAGAGCGCTGAAAAGGTTATTGTTAATAATTAAATTTAAAACGGAAACTATAGTTTAAATTGGACGGACCAAACTTCTACCCTAGTATCGTCGCATGTCACCAGCTAGCTGCAATGTAAATTTTAAATATTTTAATTCTTGCATTACTGATCATAATATTTTATTTTGACTTTATAAGTTTGACTGTTATTATCAATAACTTAATGCAACTTATACTGACTATTATTTTTGGTAATATAAATAAATTGCAATTCCCTGTAGCCGTTCTAATTAAGTTTTATTTTAAAGGGAAGATATTTACAAACAAATAATATACAAACTCAAAATAAACATGCCTGAAAATAAAATGCAGTAAATGCTAGTAAAAACTTGTTCGTCCAGCTGTAGCAGTAGACATAACTATTTACAAAACTGCAAAATAATCATTAAAGGGGCTGTCTCGTCGTGATCATGACTTGGGTCTCGGCTTGGAAACATGACCTCTCACCCTGTAACTACACGCGCGCGCGTTGACGTCTTCAGTTGAAAGCTTCAGAGGACCTTTTCGAAACGACAGCTTCGGCTTTGGAATCGGCTTTAGGATAGCTTGGCCCCGTGGTCACTTGTTTTGAACATTGCGCGTGCTTTTTTGTACGTGCTTATATGGCTTCAGACGAGAGAACGGAGCCTGAAGCCGAAAGTCGAGGCCGTGGATTCAAAAAGCGTCAAAGTGTTCCATCGTTATTGCGCGCGTTTATTATTAAACCATGAGAGTTCAGAATTCAATATCTGGCCACCACAGAGTCGACGTGATCCAGACGACATAGCCCCTTTAAAATACTAACAAATCAGCCAATATCGAAAGTACTGTGTACAATGTGGTTTTAGAAATCAGCCAATATCGAAAGTACTATGTACAATGTGGTTTTAGAAATCAGCCAATATCGAAAATACTATGTACAATGTGGTTTTAGAAATCAGCCAATATCGAAAATACTATGTACAATGTGGTTTTAGAAATCAGCCAATATCGAAAGTACTATGTACAATGTGGTTTTAGAAATCGGCCAATATCGAAAGTACTATGTACAGTGTGGTTTTAGGAAGCTGTATTTTTTGAAGCAGGGAGTATGTGTTCGTCAGTGTATTTGTTGATTTTGTAGACAGCGGAACGTGATAGTTTCTCTTTTAAAATTTCCCAGTGGTGTTAGTATTTTTTTCTTTTACTAAACATGCATTAACTAAAAACTCGCATGGTTTCGAAACAAATTGTTTTCATCTTTGGATAATGTAGATGCAAGTAGTACCAAAAACACACAATCGTTTTACCCATATGGTTGTAACATAACTTTCTTACTTTACCTCAGAGGCCTAAGCTTCACATCTTACTAATTGTTTGACAAAGGTAATTTAACGTGTGGCATTTGTCCGTAAGTAAGACTAGCCAAATTAGTTTTCTTCTGACTAAACATAACATAACAATTACAATTTATAAGGCGCTATTCCATCAAGATCATAGCGCACTAGAAAGAAATTAACTTGGAAATAGGTGAGTCTTAAGACTTTACGAAAAGCAGATAGAGTATTAGATTCCCTAATGGCAGTTGGGCGATTTTTCCAAATCATGGGCCCAGCCACACTGAAAGCCTTCCGACCTAGAACTTTGTTTGCGGGGAACATTCAAGCGAGTGATGTCAAGTGTGGATCGAAGAAATCGTGGAGGAGTGTAATGTGACAGTAAAGTAAATATAATGAGGTGTAGTTTTGTCAAAGCATTTAAAAACGAGAAAGAGCAATCTTAAAATTGATTCCTTCTCTAATTGATAGCCAATGAAGTGATGGGGTTAATATGTTCTCTCAAGGGTGTGGAACATATCAAACGAGCTGCATTATTGTGTCATCTTTGAACTCTGTCCAACTCCTATGAAGTTGCACCAAATAAAAGGAGATTGTCAGTTTTACTTTTGAATGACGTAAAATTGCACATAGTCAGAGCGCGCTGCCTGATTGTACGGACTCCCTGCACTCATGACGTCACACGCGGGTAAGGTCTGCTTATGATCTGGATGATGCCGTCTCAGAAACGGCGACTTCGGCTACAGCTACGGCTAGATCAGCGCGTCTACCAGTGTTGAATGATAGCGCTGATGTAGCCAGAGGTGTAGCCGAAGTCGCCGTTTCGGACACGGCCTAAGTATAGATGGATTGCACAAAGCGTCATCGACCGCCATTTTGATGAGAAGCATTGTAAAAGTGCGCTTGTGAACACGCTGTGCACTACGCTCAGCCAACGATAACCTTTCATTTAAAGATGGTGGTCAATGACGTCACGTGTAAACTGTCTATATTGGGGATTTAGTGCACAAGATGTTTCAAACCAAGCGAAAATGTACGCTGCACAGTATTTACATACAAGGAATATAACTTCCCAAAATGCGGGTCCAAGACATGTATCAAGCAAGATAATGCCAGTTGATTTCAGTTAGTATAATATTAAAGGTTTTATTAGTGGTAAAGGCACTGGACACTATATGCAATTAATCAACGGGGAGTTTTTACTAGTATAACATAGGAGCTAAACGACCTCCTCTGAAGTAAACTAGTTCTTTGAAAAAGGGGTACTTTCTCACTAAGTTACTTTATTATGAGAACGACTTCCGGCCTGAGATATTTCTCATGCGTCGAAAAGCACACACCTTACGCAATACGGGCGTGGTTCTTTTATTTTATTTTTTGCAACTTCGATAACCAATGAAGCCCAACTTTACAGATTTGTTATTTGATGCATATTGTTGATTTTGACATCTACCAAACATGTCCAGTGCCTTAATGGGTTTTGTTCGTGTACCAGTAGTTCTTTCAGAAACTATCGTTTGTAAAAAAAAAAAAAAGAGTTTTGCTAGATTTGTTATTGTTTGTTAGAGTTTACATGAGACCCTACTTTTTATTCACCAACTGCTGATAGTCGTCGTGGGCCACGGTTGATGACATGGCGCCCTCCTTTGACCTTTTCTCTCCCTTTCTGTCTAAGTGGTCGTATGGCTGCGAGGGGGACGTGACGTCACCGCCGGCTGCCAAACCAGGACACTGGTTTATTACAGGAGCCTCGTACTCGGAGGGTACCTTTTGAGATTTGGGCTCCACCACGGGTTGGACCAATGGGGTGTAGGTGTTATCGGGTTGCACCCCTGTCAGCGAGGTTGTGATGTGACTTTCTGAAGTGCGTATCTTTGCATCTTCGTATCCAGATTGCTTCACGGGGGATTTTGGGGCTGCAGTTTGGATCAGTGGGGTGTCGGTGTTATTGTCATAGCTTTTAGACTGTGCCTCTGTCGGCGAGGTTGAAATGGATGTATTTGCATCTTCGTGTCCAGATTGCTTCACAGGGGAATTTGGTTCTGCAAAAAGGATCAGTGGAAAGTAGGTACCGGGGTCCCCTTTGGTCGGCGAGTCGATCGGGGTAGTTTCTTTGAACGACACAGCAACCTCGTTTCTAAATGGTTCAGATCGTGACCGTGGGTCTCCAGTAAGCACCAATGGAGTGTATTCCTTGAGGATGTCCGCTGTAGCCTGCGCTCCTGTTGACAAGTCAGTCACCTCGTCCCCATCTGAGCGTCCCACTTCATCGCCCCCTGCATTCCTATTGAGCACAAAGTATTGCTGGTCTTTGGCATTGCCCATAGATACCTCGGGTTCCTTGGTAGCTGGCATATTTCTTTGCCCGTCAAAGACATAGCGGGGGTTCCCCTTTCTGTGAGTATCCTCACCTACGGAACAGTAAATTGGACCATCTTCATCAGGATCTGCCCTTGCACCAAGCATCGCTGGTATGTGGTCTTGTGCGTACAAATAATCCATGCTACTGCTGCGTACCGGCGGTTCAGGCGGTAGTACTCTCGTACAGCCTATTATAATAATTTAAAAAATCAGAAAATAGAATTAGCTGTTGCAAACATGAAACCAAAAGGACCGATGATATCAATGCAAAAACATTGTTAAAATCCTAACGCTTCGACCAAAGCAGAGTCTTTCTCGAAGGCTTAATGACAACACAACAAACATGAACCAAAAGTTTATAACAAAAGGTTAGAAAAAACTTCATAATATTATACAGGTACGGATTTCGACATCATTACACAGTAGGTCTATTCTTTTACACAATGTTCTTCGCAAAAGTCTATTACACTTCTCAGATTCCGTGTAAAAAGACATTAGCAACAACCATTCATAGTTAACTATTTGGTGAGCTAGATCCACACTACTTACTTGTTTCTGACTCGACGCTTGACAAATCATCTGGGTTCCTTAAAACAAAACAAAATAATTAAAAACTTTAGTATCTTTGTGCTAGATTATTTAACTTAGTCCTTCCATAAACAACTGAACAACTGAACAGAGCGCCCTCTGTGGGCCATATGCACCTGCTGTAAAACTAGCTTATCAAAGTGCTCCGCAAACAATTGCTTGACCCTACCTTTGACTTTGAACAAATGCAAGGACAGAGTTATGAATTCGTGCAGACAAAAAATGCTCAGGATTGTTTCGGGAAAATGGGCAAAAAAGACGTTTCAACAGACTTCTGGCGAGCATATTGGGTGTCCATTGATTTATTAATAATGATTACTTCGTTCTCTTATTCTTGTTTCTGTAAACATGACATTTGTGAAATCTCCGCATTTTCCTTGTAATCAATCCGTTTTCAAGAGAGGTCTGTTTTATCCGTTTGATGTGAGATAGAATTCACGAGCAGTTTCAAAACTGATCAATTCCTAATCGGAAGTTAGTCTTTGTTTGCTATAGTATAGTGCTGTCGTTGTCGTTAGTGTTGTCGTTGTCGTGTCTTTGTCGTTGTCGTTGTCGTTGTCGTCGCCATCGCCGTCACCGCCGGCGTCGCCGCCGTCGCCGCCGTCGCCGTCGTCGTCGTCGTCGTCCTCGTTGATGTTGATGTAAAAGGTTCCTGCTTCTGCTTCTGTTATTGTTGTTACTGTTGCTGCTTTTCTTTTTAGTTTTTCTTTACGTATACTTTTCCGTATCTTTCTTATAACAATATCCTCAACCAAACCTTAATCAACATTCTTGATCTCATAGTGTTGGTATAAATAACCCAGGAAAAGGTGGAAGACGTCAATTAAACTTACGACGCTTGCTTCGCGAAAGAAGGTAGTCTCCCTTGTAGGTGGAGATAGAGTACCACAGCAGCGACGATCACAAATAGGAGTAGAACAGCAAACATAGTCCCAAAGACAATACCTACTACGTTCTTTGGTTGATCAATCGTAAAGATGGGTGCTGCAGCTGCACTGGCTTGTATTGTAGTAACTTGTGCTGTGGTGGCTTGTGATGTAGTGGCTCTTTCTGTAGTGGCTTGTGGCGTAGTGGCTTGTGGCGTAGTGGCTTGTGGATCACATCTTAACGATACACAAAAAGACAAAACTCCGAACTTTAAGTATGTGTCTCAATTTCTCTACCTATAGTAGCTTTTAAAACCCTCCAAACGGTTGTCTTAAAAAGGAAACCTTTTAGGAAAAAATCATAATTTAAAGCTTTATGTTGCCTTTTAATTAATTGTCGCTCAATCAATCAAAAAGCTATACATTTTTCCAAACATTATCAGTTGATTATTCAGCAATGAGAAATGAAAAAAAAGGCATAAAGTTCTAGTCATTAATGACTTATAGATCCTGACTAAGAATTAGCTGAATGGGTTATGTCATTGCTTTAGGCCCCTATAGAGGTACTATTTGTATAACAATATAAACTAGCAGGTCCTAGAAATGTGCATTCGCCGCATGCATTGACAAAAATTAAGTCATAGGACTTAAACAAGTTATGCTTGTGTGATACATATCATGTTTATCGGTTTATAAACGGTATAATTTTGGGTGGTAATTAATATAAAGTCATACAAAATGAACTATTCAGTCATAACAAAATTATTTTTTTCCCTGCAATGTCCCTTTAACGGTTCCGGACACCAGCGCCACCCCGACTCGACCGGTCAGAGCAAATCACAAATTATACTGACTACTGAGGAAATTTGACGTCTAGCTTTTACCTGGTATACGGCGAACCAGATCCACTCTGACAGATGCAGAAAACTGGCAAGGCATCCCTGGTGTACACACATATCCTTGTTCTGTCCCCATTAATGGTTTCCTCGCAAACGTCGGCATTGCTGTAACCACAGATTTTTGTTTGATTTCCGCTGCAGAGGGAAGTAGCTATACAAGGAATTAAAACATGCATTGTTATTGGGGGGTGAATTTATCCAGAAATACATTAGAATATTGAGTGAGTATACGATTATTCATTTTGATTTATAACACCCATGTACACCGATGTGTGTTAGCACTGTATATTCAGCATTTTCCCGAGTTCTGTGAAAACAAAATCACAGGCATATTACTCGGGTGGGATGCGATCCCACGATCTTTGCAACTCTACAGCAGTGTCTTATCAACCAGAGTATAATTTCTATGTTCATTCAATGTGACCAAAACAGCATATTCAGGTGAGAAGGGGGGGGGGGTCACATGCATTCCATGGATACCTTTTTCTAACTTACTTCTTTTACAATCCTTTTTGGCATCAAGATAAAGACATTTTATGTTTAACCCCCCCCCCAAAAAAAAAAAAAAAAAAAAGTTTGGCGGCCATGTTGGCGGCCATCTTGGCGGCCACTTCGGCGGCCATCTTGGCTTGCATTGTACAGTTTTGTATGCGAATTCGTACACTCATAGGTTTAGGTATCCATCACATGAATATATATGAGCGGGAAAATTTTATGGATAACAGTGGTGTTAAAATTGTTCCTGATAATGACATAGGTAATTACCAATCATGTTAGCTTATTTTCAAAGCAACAACCATTCAACCAATCAGAAAATCCAGTAGCACACCAATCCTTCAATAGGGTTAACTACGAACTATAGAGGCCATTGTCGATTGGTTTAACGGTTTTGGTGGTTTACTTACCGGTTAAAAAAACACTTCCCTTTTGTTGCCCCTAAACTTTTGAATAGAATAACCCCCCCCCCCCCCCCCGTCTCTGCGCCCTGCTGATTCACTTCATATTTTCAAGAAGCATCTGAAATCACACATGTACCCACAGTGCATGCTTGGTTGTTTTAAATTGCAATTTCATATCATGGTTGCAATCTTTCTTTTGCTGTGTATCATCATCACAAACCGCTGTAATAATGATGACATGGCGCCATTGTTTATTGACTAATTGATGTAATGTTTGATTGGTTGATCTCGGTTGGCTTGCTGATTGATAGACAAACTGGTTGTTTGATTGGCTTGTTTTTTGAGTTGCTGAATATGTTGACTGGTTGATTGGTAGATTTGTTCATGTTGTGCTTGATTTGCAGTACCAGCTGCTGAAACACAGGATTCGAATCTTGTCGGTCTAATTGATATGACACTGCTTTGAAAATTACAAGGCCAAGGGTACGAATCCCACCCGAGTAATATGCTTGTAATTTTGTTCACATGACTCAAAAAGAATATACGTCCAGTGCTAACACACATCAGTGTGTATGTGTAAAACCAAAATAAATATTGCTTGATTTTTTGATCAATTGATAAACATACCCGTGTTCCAGCATTGGACGTTGCATGCTTCAGCATGGCAGATCTGACTGCACAGGGAAACTGGCGACTGTTGGGCATGTTCACAATTTAGACTATCCAACTCCATCGTATATGACTCCCATAAGCATCTTTGATTTAATAAATAAACAAAATATTATGGCTTTGCAAAATATATTGTTCTGTGCACTCAAGAACAATATTTGTCAACGCTGTAAAAAAAAAAAAATGCGTCAATATGCCACCATCCCGTTCGGTCAAGAATGATCTTAATGATTTTACGGTCAGATCATAAAGTCCTCATTGTTAGTATGTTTATGACAACAACAACTACACTTAGCCTTCTCAGGACTTACCCCGATCCACAGAAATGCGCAATCATTTGATGACGATTCTCCTGCAGTGCTTCTGGAAGTACAGATCCCGGCTGTGCAGTACAAATGCCACGTCGTTCATGAGTATAAAACATCAGCACAATGAACACTTTCAAACTTAGTACGACTATCCTCGGTACGAGTCCCGTTTGTGCCGTCCACGCCATGGTCATTATATCTGTGAAGTCTTTGTTTGGTACCGGTTATACGCCGCTCACTGATTTAAAACTTTTCGTACAATAAACACCACCCACCATCAACTAGTACCAATCAGTATTCTGATGTGTTCAGGTCACTCGATCTGCTATAAACCTAACAGAAAGGCATACACCCATGCAGGAAACTTTGTTTACTTCATCTGTCGCAATCTCCAAAGATCTGATATTATTTCCGGGTTTGAGACTAGGGCACAATGTCATGGCTCTGCTTACCGCCGAACTCTGCGCTAACGGTCACCATTCTCCGCTCACGTGCAAGCACCGATTGCTATCTGGGGCCAATTTCATAGAGCTGCTTAAGTAAAAAATGTGCTTAAGCGCGAAAATAGCTTGCTTATTTTACACATGTTACTGGCCAAAAATTCATACCATATACATTGCTTGTGACTGGTATTTAGCTGTTGTTTACTTAGCCTAACAATTGAGTGGAGTCTTGGCCGGTAATCTGATTTTACTAAGCCAGGATGTTTGCTTAAGCAGCTCTATGAAATTGGGCCCAGGGTACAATGTCAAGACTCTGCTTACCGCCGAATTCTGCGCTTACGGTCACCGTTCTCCGCTAACGTGAAAGCACAGATTGTTTGCGCTATGTGCACAATGCCATTGCTCTGCTTACCACCGAATTCTGCGCTTACGGTCACCATTCTCTGCTTATACGCAAGTGCCGAATTTCTGCGCTAGCTTTGTAATAAAGCGAAGAATGCCTATAGTAACATAGAGTGTGCGCACGAGCATAAGCCATAATTCCTCGCTAACCCGTAAATAATACGGTGACGTAAGCGCACAATTCCCTGCTTCTGCAAGCGCCGATTCTTTGCTTACGGTAACCAGAACCATGAAATTGTGCCCAGGCTATAGTTCTATCCAAAAAGTGAAATGTCACTTTGAACAAAAATAGTTTCTCTTTGATTGTTTGAGGAGTTCCCATTTTGTAACTTTCCACAAACACAACATGTCTCAACAACCTTGAAAATTTCCGCGAGGTCACGTTGCAAAGAACTCATCACGATTTGCCTTATTGTTTTATCAGGGATTGTGTGCACTTTCCGAGTGCAAGCTTATTTTGGTGGCAGCAAGCGAAATAATTAACGGCAAATGGAGTGAGTTCTCATGGGGCTATTTCTTCGCCCTTGACAATTTTTCAGATGGGGACTTGATCCTGCATGTTATTGTTCTAGGAGCATGCACTCGACAAATGCAATTAACTCATACTACCTGTTGTATTGATCATTATTCATTACTTATCTTTATTTGTATGTGTGAAAGTATGAATAGAAATAAAAAAACGAGCAAACGAGCAAACAAACCCACCGAGTCAGAATGTATGCGGTTAAGGGTTCCAGCTATATAAAACCTTGTGAGTGTCTTTAAAGGTATGTCGTTTTATAGAAAGGGTAATTTGACCAAATAATTTTGAATTTAAGAACAGCTTTATGCATAAAGCAGATCTCAGGTTTTTGAATGCACACAATTCTATGCAACAATGGGGTTTTATTTTTGTTATTATTTCCGTAAAGGCACTGGACATTATTGGTAATTACTTAATAGTTGCTAGCATAAAAACTTAATTGGTACAAAGCAATGGACAGCTGTTGATAGTACAAAACATTATGAGAAACGGCTCCCTCTGAAATAACAGAAAGAAGTTATTTTGTCACTAAAATTTTTGAATTGTGTTCGAGACCTCAGCTTAGGTCTCGAATTCAAACATCTGAAAGCACACAACTTGTGCGACAAGGGTGTTTTTCTTCCATTATTCTTTCGCAACTGCGTCGACAAATTGAGTAAAGATTTTCACAGGTTTGTTATTTTATGCATATGTTGAGATACACCAAGTAAGAAGACTTGTATTTGACTTTAATACCGAATATAGTGTCCAGTGCATTTTAAAACTTTTAGTCTAATTGATTCTGAATGTCCATACGTTTTTTATTGTATGAATGTGTTGGGATACAGTTAGTGAGGATACTTGTCACTGGCAAACATCAAAAACGTACCCTGCCGTTAAAAAGGTTTAGACACAAAAAGGTGCGGAAACAAAACCTCAAAAAACAATAATCTTTATTTTGCGAAAACGTGACCATTATTTTAGTCCTAAAATGAACTTTCCCTTTCAGTGAACTGTTTTTGTTTCTGGGGCAAGTGGACTCTCCCAAAAGGAAACCGACGCTGACAAACAAAACACTTTATTTCTTGCACAAATAACGCAATAAAGTAATAGTTCCGCATAGCCTTCGGACTGACAGATCAAATTACGAAATCATTTTTAAAAGATGGGTCATCGTTGGGTTTTTTGTCAACGTAATGCTGCTGATTTAAAGAAATGTTACAGAATTAATTGTTGAGAAACAAAAACGTCGAAGATCACAGATTTGCATAAAATTACACGGTTTAATGATGATGATGATAGTAGAAAACATCCCTTGCAACAATTTTTTTGTCTGAAATGTCATATTTGATAAAACCATTTATCACTCAGAGAGCGTGTTATTCATTTATTTATCATGTGTATTCGGTTGATCACTATTTTCTCGTGACCCAGATGGCCGATCGATCTTAGGTTTGTCAGTTTAAGTATACCAGCAACTGTTTTGTTGGCAAAAGCAATTTTGTTATGTCCCTTTAAAGATAAATTAACTTACTCAGTAATAAGCCACAAAGATTACAGACTGAGTTCATTTTAACTTAATTATATACTAACTTTGGGTTGAACAAAGAAAGACACAGTAAAAGTCACATCTGAACTGTTCAGTTGAAAACAAGGTATATATTTTTGAGAAAATAGCAACAAAAATCTGTCACATTCAACAAGTACAAAGAATAAACTGTAAATAATAGTAAACTTGCAGGTACAACCATGTAATAATTCTTGTCGAGGGAAGTTTTAATTGGCCCTGAACAGAGCCTGTGTGGTCTCGACGTTTCGAACAGTATACTCTGCTCGTCTTCAGAAGAACTGAAAGGACTTCATCAAGCTTGCTGTATCCGCCCACGTGTGAGGTGTTAGCGGGTGCCAACCGCATTATCTGACCGTATTGAGGGCAGCATTCAAACGGACACCACAAAATCCAAAGGCCGCCTAGCGGCGATCTTTGGAGATTTTATTTGTGGACATCTACTTTTATGGTTTCTAACAAACGGGGGACACTTCTGCATAACAAAAAGACTTTCGGTTAAACACATTTTCTTATCCGAACTATATTAAACGTGACCCCTTTCCTTATAAGTTGCGTGGAAATCGAAACAGAGGAAACGAAACCGACATTGTAGTCATCCAGACGTGGTTGTTGTTTTTCTTTGCATCACGTTTTCGTTTTCGTTTTCTTGTTTAACATTATTGGTGCATTATACTGATTGTCGAAATAGTATTTGTTGAGAAAGTAAAGCAGATATGTGGCGACTTAACTTAGAACCAGACAGTTTGATCAAAACTGGATGAGTTGAATAATTTGTTGAGATTAAAATTGTCATAAAATATAGTCTGTTTCTGTTGATTAAGTTTTATATACCAGCTACCCAAAGACATAGGTATGTTGTATTAAACCTTCCATTGTGTGTGGGGGGGATCGATCCCCCAATTTGTTTTTGCAGTTTCCAATCAGTCTCCTGATGAAATAAAAATAGAACAGCGTGCTATTTTAAATAAATGGATTAATTTTTTTATAAAGGGTTCCGTCTGCAGCAATGACGTCGTATAAACAAAAAGTACCAATTCTTTATCTAACTCATTTCACACTAAACGTTTTGAATAAATATTAAAAATATTTACGTAGAATGGGTTGAGAAAGTGAAGGTCAGTGTAATGCGATAGTATCATTCATTTCCTTTAAAATGTGTTCTGTGCACAGTGTTAGACTTGATTCGAGTCCCGTTCTCGTCGTGCGAGAGGCCCTTAATCATATCATGCCAACCAGCAAACGAAATGTAGCTAGTGTGGTCCCGAGGATGGCACAGGTACTAGGTTGGGGATGCAGGTGTGGCAGAAGACTCTGCCCCCCCCCCACCCCCACCCCCCCCCCCCCACCGGAGATTCTGTTCCCCCCTATGGCAAACTGTCTAGGTATATTTACTGGTACAGATTATTTACGGCTGATCAAAATGGTGTACAAGATCATGTTCACTTCCTTTCCTTTTCTGGCAAAAGGTGACATTGTAGGAACTATAATTCCAATCCAGGTTTTCCATGCAAAGGGGAGGTGGAGTTATAACACAAGGTTATAGCCACTGGACACTGTTGGTAATAACTCAAAACTAATTGTTGGCATACAACCTTACTTGGTAAACGAGTAATGGGAGAGGTTGATGGTAAAAAACATTGGGAGAAACGGCCCCCTCTGAAGTAACGTAGTTTTCGAGAAAGATATAATTTTCCACGAATTTGATTTCGAGACCTCAGAATTAGATTTTGAGGTCTCGAAATCAAGCATCCGAAAGCACAAAAGGGTGTTTATTCTTTTATTATTATCTCGCAACTTCGACTACCAATTTGAGCTCAAATTTGCACAGGTTTGCTATTTTATGCAGCTGATTACACAAAACGCTAGGATTAATCCTATCTTGAGTTAGGACGAGTAACCCGTCCTAACTTAGGATGGGTTCAATGCGTCCTAACATCGATGGATACGGAACTTAACTCGACATAAGTCCTAAGATTAATCCTAAGCTAGGAAGAGTTTGGTGAAATCGACGGCTGGTCTTTGACAATATTACCAATAAGTGTCCAGTGTTTTTAAAGGCAGTAGACACTATTGGTAATTACTCAAAATAATTATTATCACGAAACCTTACTTGGTAACGATGGGGAGAGGTTGATGGTATAAAACATTGTGAGAAACGGCTCCCTCTGAAGTGCCATAGTTTTTGAGAAAGAAGTAATTGTCCACGAACTTGATTTCGAGACCTCAGATTTAGAACTTGAGGTCTCGACATCTAAACGCACACAACTCCGTGTGACAAGGATGTTTTCTTCTCTCATTATTATCTTGCAACTTTGATGACCGATTAAGCTCAAATTTTCACAGGTTAGTTATTTTATGCATATGTTGAGATACACCAACTGTGAAGGCTAGTCTTTGACAATTATCAATAGTGTCCACTGCCTTTAAAACACACATTTGATTAGAAACGATGTATCCACTTACATTTATCTGTAATTTTTAATGTTGCCCTGTCAACACCAATGTACAATTTAATCATAAAAATACATTAGACAAAAGCTTGTCTTGAAATTTTTACAACAACAATTTTAAGTAATTTAAACGTGAATAGGTTATCACAGTTAATTTAGGTTTATGAGTCAAGTATAGGCGTATCTTGTTGTATAAAGGCATTTTTTCTACAAGGCTTGGTATTTCATAATTGTTTGCTTCTGCTTAGTTATATCTCATATATTTATTTTTCTAATATACAGCTTTGATTAATAGACCGTCTTTATAATTACTTACGTACATTTTGCAACATAGGATTATATGTTGAATTTAATTAAATTGTGTTGAATGACCAATCTAACCAATCAATCAGTCAATCAAAATATAATCCACAATCGACTAATATTAACCAATCTACCAATCAAACCTAATAATCAATCCTCAAATCAGCCACTCAAGTTAGCCACTTAATCAATCGACAAAGGCTTTTCAGATTCTTAGTCGCCTCTTCAGACCGTACACCACTGTGTCCAAGGGAAATCTGTCCGCCGGGGATTCTGTCCCCATGGGAATTAACATGGGTTGTAGAAGGATTATTCAAAAGAGGGCGCTATCAGAAGTAGTGTGTACACAGTTTGCCGTATGGGTGACAGAATCTCCCGCCACACCGGATCTTTACTTAATAAACGACTTGTCCTTGTCCGTTCACATTATTAGATAAGTTCTAAATTTTAAAAGTATGTGTACAATCCAGTTGCAAAATAAAGGCTACAAAGTACATAATAACTTCAATTTACACGTTACTTTAAAAAATTACATTTGCAAGTTTACAAAGTCTTTATAAAATAAGGACAAAATATGTGCGTGTAAATATAAATTTGAACTAACAATCAAAAGGTATTCCAGCTGCATTAACGACGCCACACTTACAAAATGACGTCACAATTTACAAAACGATTGTTTAATTCAATTAACATAGGCGTACGTTTTTTTCAAATGACGCAAATGTTCATCCTTTAACTCTAGTTTTTCATTTTACATCATATCATTAGACCATTATAAGATTGTCTAACTAAATTGCGTAATATTATACAGTAAAAAAAACCACACTCACATGAACACGTTATGCATGAAAATATAATCTACGCAACAATTTACATGCCTGCAGTCAATTAGACATTTGTGTTCACATTCAATCGAAATGTGTTCCAACTACCGCTACTTTCATTTTAAAGACCTAACCCTACATTGTCAACAAAAACACAAGTGTCCTAACTTAGATCGCTCACAAGGTCTATCTTGTAAGTGCATGTACCTTGCAAACATACATAGCAGAATGCCGTAGGTTTTCTTGAAAACAAATTAATTACTGCACTCCAGCTGAGCTGTGCAGCATTATAGTTGAAATAAAAGTATTCTTATCATGCAATACCTGTTAAAAATGGTTTTGTCTGGTCGAAACAATTTATGACGTCATCGTTTGGCAACCATTTAATTTACCGTTTAACTTCTTCAATTTTAACATCACGGAGTCTGGGAACACTACCTGGTGGTATTTTAATTTAATATCATGTTGTGATCTGAAGTGGCTTGAATTTGTACACAATCACTATTTACAACTTAATATTTTACACATAATTTATTCCATCGCATTTTAAACTGGTGTCCCAGGAAATTCTGTACGCCGGAGATTCGGTCCCCCGTGGGCTGGAGGAGGATGATTCAAAAGAGGGCGCTATCAGAAGAAGTTTGTACCCGGTTTGCTATCGGGGGACAGAACCTCCAGGGGCAGAATCTCCTGCCAAACCGGTCTAAATTTGACCGAAATTATAATATTGTTTGCCTTCACTATGTTTCAGGATTAAACAATGTTATCAAAGCTGTTGGGTTTGCCCCAAATTTGTGTTTGTTGTGAGTTTACCGTTGCAGAAATAACACTTGTTAGTTTTTAACCAAAATGTTGGTAGTCGTCTTCATCCGTGGTTAAACGAGTGCCCTCTTTCGGCTCAATCTTTTGAGCTCTGTGGAAGTGGTCGTAGGGGGACGTGTCGTCAGTAATGGCTGCCAAACCGGGGTTCGAGATAATTGCAGTCTCGTATCCAGAGTATTCTTTTTGAGATTTGGGCTCCACGGTTAGGGCCAATGGAGTGTAGGCGTTATCGGGTTGTGGCTCTGAGGTCGAGATTGAATCATGACTTTCTGGCATGGGTATCTTTGCTTCTTCGTATCCAGATTGCTTGACGGTGGAATTTGGAGCTGGAGCTTGGACCAATGGGGTGTAGGTGTTATTGTCATAGCTACTGGTTTGTACTTCTGTCGGCGAGGTTGAAATGGGTATCTTTTCCTCTTCGTATCCAGATTGCTTCACGGGAGGAGACATTGGGGCTGCAGCTAGGACCAATGGAAAGTAATTACCGTCGTCCGCATTGGATATACACACGTCGCTTCCTTTTGCCAAAGTGGGTGACACATCATCCTCTTTCCCAGGTTGTTCACTTCGTGACTTTGGATCTCCAGTAGGTACCAATGGAGTGTAGTCGTCGTCGACTTCATTATGTTTGACCCCTTTTGACGAGTCAGTAACCTCGTCGCCATCCTCGTCCCTGTTGAGCACAAAGTATGGATGGTCTTTGGCATCATCCGTACATATGTCAAGCTCCTTGGTAGCTGGTATCTTCCTCTGCCCGTCTAAGACATAGCGGGGGTTCCCCTGTCTGTACCCACCCTCGCCTACAGAGTAGTAGGTGTGGTCATCTTGATCTGGATCTTCCTTTGCACCAGGCTTCGCTGGTCGGTGGTCATATGCGTACGAATACTCCATGTTACCGCCGGGTACCGGTGGATCTGGCAACTTCGACCTACTGGCATCTATTTTAATAATAATTGAGGCAAAATTACTATTTTATTATATAGGTATTGATATTGAAAGCACCTCATGTTTTGGTAACCCAGTGTTTATTCTCTGACTCAACCAATGCACTTTACAACGACAGACTAACGTTTAACATTTGGTATAAAGTAAAAATATAAAGGCACTGGGCACTATTGGTAATTACTCAAAATAATTGTTAGCATAAAAACTGACTTGAAAAGAGCAAAGCAATGGGAAGCTGTTGACAGTATACAAAATGGCTCCGATCCCTCTGAAGTAACGTAATTTTTGAAAGAGAAGTAATATCACTAAAACATGTGAATCGAATTCGATAGCTCATCTGAAAGCTCAACCTTGTGAGACAAGGGTGTTTTTTTTCTTCCATTATTTCCTATCGCAACTTCGACGACCAATTGGGTTCAAATTTTCACAAGTTTGTTATTTTGTGCATATGTTGAAATACACCAAGTGGGAAGACTGGTCTTTGACATACCAAAGGTGTCCAGTGCCTTTAAGTAAAGTCGTATGCGTGTGTGCGTGTTGGCTAACGGAAAGGCCCTTCATTGGTCTTTTACACAATGGATTTAGACCCAACAAAGTTTGTATTAGTTCTTTTAGACCCCACAGAGGAAAATGTAATAATTGAACACCAACAACAAAATCACACAAACTCGACCCGTAGGGGTGTGTGTGTGTTGGTGCCCTTACACACGCCACTTTACGGGATACTTTTAACGATGGAACAATCCCAAAGAGAATTTCTTCAAACAATTTATTAATAAAACAACAACAGCAGGGCTAGGACCCCACAAATCCGGTCCGTAAAAGGTTGTTTGTTTGTGTGAGTTAGATAAATGGTACTTACCCCTTGCTTCCAATGGAACACTTGACAGCCCAGCAGGGTTCCTATTAAAGCAAACAACATTATAACCAAGTTAAACAAATTTAGCAGTGGGTCAAGTCGTTACACTTTTGTTTGAAGAAGATCAAAAGGGCGTCCTCAAACAGAGCGTCTACGCAGCAAGTCTTCAGAACTACAACTCGGCGAAATTGCATCGGGACAATGTTGATTTTTTATTTATTTTTTCAATTCTATTCAATTAACATTTATTGTTGTTATTACTTTGTTTTATGAACTGTGTCTTTCCCATTTAATAATTGGCTTTCTTAGATAAAAGCCATTGGACACTTTTGGTAAACAGTGTTGGCGAAAGGCCCACACTTCGTGTATCACAACTTATATATAAAATAACAAACCTGTGAAAAATTTAGGCTCAATCAGTCATCGGAGTCGGGAGAAAATAACGGAAAAACCCACACTTGTTTCCGCACGTTTCGCCGTGTCATGACATGTGTTTAAAATAAATCTGTTATTCTCGATATCGAAAGTTGATAGTTGTTTTAATGTTTTCGCAAAAAGTAAAGCATTTCATTGAATAATATTTCAAGAGAAGTCCTTTACCATTACCTTCTGTAAACCCTGTAAGTTATTTGTATATCTGTGAACCTTTATTTTTTTCTGTTCCGAAAGTGTATAATGGCTTTAATTTAGAGTGGTTTGGGTCACATTTGTTAATCCTGGCCATTATAAAATGGGTTGTTCCTGCCCATACGTAACTCCAATAGTAGTTCTTGCTTTTCTGGTGGAAGATAATCTGAAAAGAAACTTACGACGTTTGCTTCACGAAGGACGGTAGTCTTCCCTGTCTTCGAAAGTAGAATATCAAGGCACCGATGATCACCAAGAGGAATAGAACAGCAAACAGACACCCAAGAACAATAGCTTGCACTGTAGTGGCTTGTGATGTAGTGGCTTGCACTGTAGCGGCTTTTGATGTAGCGGGTTGTGGTGTAGTGGCTTGTGATGTAACGGCTTCAGCTGTAGTGTGTTGTGCTAAGGTAGTTTCTTGTGTGCCTCCCTCTATTCCCATCGATGGGTCTGAGGTGGCACCGGTGGAGGTGGCACCGGTGGAGGTGGGCACCGGTGGTTCACAACTTTATTGTATACAAAAACAAACATTGTATTGTTCAAACATTTATTGCCCTTGACTAAAGTTACCATGTGGAAGTGTGTTTGTTGTGACAATTCGGCCCATCTTTGAAACATAGACCTAAATATAGACACTTTCAAAAAAAATTTCTAAGTACTTCATTCGTCTACTCCTTGTATTGTCCACGGGTACTAAACATTGAGTCCACTTTCTTTCGAGTATCGTCATGACTTCGAGTACAGGCCTACAGGTTATTAAATGTCCAGTCAAGTGCCGATTGAGTCCGATTATGAGTAATTTGCTAGCCGAGTACAAGCACTGAGTATGCCTACAAAAAAAAACGTACCTGATTATGTACTCGGGTGGGTATACGTACCCTAAGAGTACACAGCCAAACAATACATAGAACAATACATGTGAAATATAATTCGGTTTTCCACGCTGCGTGCTTCCCTTTCATTGTCCTTTCGAACCACTCACTAAGAAGACAAAAAACAGATTCCCCTTAAAGACACTGGACACTATTGGTAAATGTCAAAGACCAGTCTTTTCACTTGGTGTATCTCAACATATGCATAAAATAACAAACCTGTTAAATTTTGAGCTAAATCGGTCATCAAAGTTGCGAGATAATAATGAAAGAAAAAACACCCTTGTCACACGAAGTTGTGTGCTTTCAGATGCTTGATTTCGCGACCTGAAATTCTAAATCTGAGGTCTCGAAATCAAATTCGTGGAAAAATGCTTCTTTCTCGAAAACTACACTACTTCAGAGGGAGCCGTTTCTCACAATGTTTTATACTACCAACCTCTCCCCCTCATTACCAAGTACGCGCTGCCAACGTAATTTAACCTGACTCAACCAAACACCACCCAATCTAGAATCAGTTAGATGCTTGGAGCAAAGTTTTACCTGGAATACGATATCCCTCCACTTTTGCAGACGCAAAATGTTGACGGTGGGTCTGGATCAGTCCGGGACACGCACACTCCTCGATCGTCCCGATCCTGACACACGGCGGCGTCGCTGTAGCCACAAAACCGAGTCTGATTTTCGTTGCATTGGGGAATGGTTTCTACAAGGAATAACAAACATATTCATTTTGAAGTGAGAAACTAAAACACACTTAGCAAAAAGTTGCCTAATAATTAAATCCTCATGTTTGCAGATGTCTTGTATTATTCCCTAACAGTAAATTGTTTAAGTGCCAAAGTTTGTTTGTACAGTAAAGTACGTTCGAATAGCTTTTACGTCATTCCAGGGGCTCACCCGGGTCAGCCCAAAGTGATCTGCTTGTGGAGCGGGTCACTTGGGGGCTGGCCCCAGGTACATGACGTCACTACGAGAGGGTGAATGTGAGTGATCGTTTCGTTCGATTACCTCTTGTCAGGGGCTCACCCGAATGAGTTCCGCAACGTCGACACAGGAAAGCTAATCGAACGCACACATTACTTTTAAAAAAAAAATAGTTCCGCATTTCCATCGTGTATTGTAATATATGAAAAAGCAACACGTTTTGATAGTTGCCTTAAAGGAAAACTATTTAAAGTTATTGAAAATTAAAAATATATCTACATGTGTGTGAGTTTGGCAAGTTTCATAAAAATCTCTAGATAAATCTAGAAAGTATGGAGGGTGGGTGCACTGTGGGGGTCATTTCAGCAAGCAAATGTTGTGATATTATTTGATAGCAATGTTCATTGTATGCATTTGTGTGAGGAGAGTTGCTTACTGAAATGGCGTCCAGTGCGAATGTCACATTGCAGCCATAGTCTCCCTATCTTGGGTCTTCGGCATTCTATAAAATTTGTATTTTGTGCAACATGTAAACCTACCTGGCGTGTCCCAGCATTCAAATTGGCAGTTTATTCCGCAAACCTGCACACACAAACTCTTGAGTGACCTTCCACAATTGCCAGAATCATTACCGCATCTAAATAGACATTACTGCTGATTATTTGTAACAATCTGATACAATTACCACGCCAATAATATTATAGGCTTATGTATTCATAAGTTTACGATGACTTCCCTGATGCACGTTTTAGAGAGGTATACCTATTGTCTGAACTATATAGTTCATAAAATATCTGGGACAGTTTATCCGTTCTTTTTGGTCGAGAGGATAAACTCATTATGTAATTAATTTTCAGACTCATAGTAAACGTATATACAGACCCTTTAAATCATGTGATATTATCAACGACTTATTGTGGAAAAGCGTTAATGTGGTGATGTCACCACGGTGTTTCTGATGAGCCATACTCGAGCCCGTCTGTGGGCGACAGAGTGAAGGAGTTAATTTTTTAGTGCTAGAAAAAACACTGTAAAGAAACTGTCACATGCAACCACCTCCTTCTCTAAAGTCCAAAAGACTAATCCCCTAAATGAATCGATGTCATAGTGAGAAAGTCAGCCTTTCTCATACAAAGATTGGGGCTACATTTGGCCTACAATGCAGTTTTACCCTTCGCTGCAGAATGTACCCTCATATCGTCGAGAAAGAGCCGCAATGGCACTGGAAGCTCCTGCGCTGTACAAATACAAAGTTGTTCATGAAAGTAAAACATCACCATGATAAACACTTTCAAACAATTACACTTTAACTACGGACTTACCCTGGGCAGAAATGCATAATCAGTTCATTACTATAGTTGAGTAGTTCTGGTGGAAGATAAATTTTCGGCATTGCATTGCATATTATGCCACGTCGATCATGACTATAAAACATCAGCACGACGAACACTTTTAAACATAGTGTGAATGCCCTCGGTCCGAGTCCCGCTTGTGCCGTCCACGCCATGGTCATATCCCTCGTAATGACTTGGTTTGTAATACGTTAAAACCTAAACTCAAAATTATTCTTTACTTTATTGTACTGTAATTTGTGTCTTCGAGTAGCTAATCAGCATTCTGGTGCGTTCTGGTCTATATTGACTGTACTAACATAGCAGGAAGTTGGTTGTTATATTATTGTATTCATATTGCCACCAAAGTCATGTGTTCAAAATCACTCGGTATAGCCGCGTCTTGCTTGGCCAGGTGTTTTGTTGTATAACAAATAGTAGAAAGATCTACGTCAGATATTATCCTCAGGTATGTTTTTCTTTCATTGGAAGTAAAAAACAGGCTAGTTGAAAAAGGGGAAATGTTAAAGGGATAGTACAATACATACATACTAAGGTCTTTGGAAAAAAGGTGTTTATTTTCATCCTCTATACACGTATTACGTATAAACACACCATACAATCAATTGATTAACACTCTTAGAAAAAAATACTCATTGTTGCGTAAAATTATTCTGAAGGGTAAAACGCTATACAACAGGGGCTGCGTCGTAATTTAATCAATTTCTGTGTAAAACGGTTTCCCAACAATGCGTCAAATTTCTTACCCAACTATATTGTGTCAAACTGTAGGCCTACCCAACAAAATGACTACCCATGTGACCCCGCAACATTACTTACACCGCTGTGTCCTATATTTACTCAGTAGCTGAGCATGTGAACATCTGCACTAAAAACAAAGGGGCATGGTAAATACTCAACAAACCAATGACCAAAGAAACCAATACATGGTAAGAAGCCCTGCACCTGTTGATGAGACAAACTATAAACTACTTTAAAAAAAGGATTCTCTTCGAAAGTTTGGGTAATTTTTCACCCAAAACTTTTGAATCTGAGAGACGATTCATGTATGCATCATTTGTCAGATTTCTCTGAGTTGGTGTCCGTTCGCGAATGCTGCGGCCGGAGATGTGGCTGGTACCCGCTGTCACCTCGATACACCGTCATTTTACCATCATTTCGTGGAATTAATGGTTTACATAAAAAACAGTTTCAAACGTAAAATCCATAAGTTGATGTCCTCAATGTGAACTCTCATTTTCACCTGCCAGATCTCAATTCACGAAAACGAAAATTTGGATTGTCCAAACTGACTTCTCGGCTTCCATAGAGTAAGCAGTGTCTGAACTAGTCTTACAAAATATCCAGCGTTTTGGTTCATCAAATTTACTCCCGAATTATACTTTAAGAGGCACTGGACACTATTGGTAATTACTCAAAATAATTGTTAGCATAAAAACCTACTGAAACGAGCAATGGGGAGCTTTTGATTGTATACAATATTGTGTTAGACGGTTCCCTCTGAAGTGACGTAGTTTTTGAGAAAAGAAGTAATTTCTCACTTAAATATTTGAGACCTCAACTGAGGTCTCGCATCTGAAAGCACACAATAATTTTGCGACAAGGGAGTTTTTTCTTCCATTATTCTCTCGCAGCTTCGACGACCAATTGAGCTCAAGTTTTCACAGGTTTGTTATTTTGTGCATATGTTTAGATACACCAATTGACAAAAGCTGGTCTTTTCGTGCTTGGATTGTGTGTTTTGTATACAAAATGTGACTTTTACGCTCAGAAGTGTTTTCGTGCTTGGATTGTGTATTATGTACAAAGGCGAATGTTTACGCTTAAGACACCTGAACAAAGCTCCTTTGTAAAACATTTGTATGCGCACTATCGATGCCATTGGATTTTGCAGAAAGGGTATTCCCCCCAACAGTTTCCGTGTTCTATATTATATATCAATAGACCTTTCTTTTGTTGATAAACAAATCGCCTTGGTTGGCATGGACGGCCGAATGTCAGTAAAACACGCAATCGTGCAAATATATGTTTTAACCAAATCAAATGTTCCTGCAAACTTTCAATTAAATAAAATACCTCCCTGATTAGTAGTTTTTTTGTCAACAAAATCAACACAATGTTTGAATATGTTTGTACATTGTTATAAACGGTAGTGATCTGTTTTTGATTTGCATTTATGGCTTTCCATAGTTTTCCAACTTGGGTTGGCAAAAACTCGGGCTGTGACGCTGCAAAAGACCAAAGGTCTATAACAAAAAAACTCGATCCCTTAGACTTGGTTTCAAGTCTGTGATGTGTGGGTTAGTCTACGTATAGCACATAGTACCCGTCACACAGTGACGACACAATTGGGGGGGGGGGGGGTACACCATGTCGTATTCGAGCACCAAATGAAACACTCGTATTGCCATATCATGGTGCAGGATAGGGGAAATAGTGTTAGGGACTTGTGCTTTTTATGATCGTGGAATTTTGACACACAGTCAGAGGATAAAGATATTTAGATGTAGAATTATTGCAGATTTTCTTCTTCTTTTAAATCGTAGAAAAGTAAGCAAACTTCATTTTGATAAATAAATGCAAATGCTTGTCAATCTATCTTCTTTTTTGAAGACAGTGGACACTATTGGTAATTGTCAAAGACCAGTCTTCTACTTGGTGTATCTCAACATATGCATGAAATAACAAACCTGTGAAAACTTGAGCTCAGTTGGTTGTCGAAGTTGCAAGATAATAATGAAAGAAAAAACACCCTTGTCACACGAAGTTGTGTGCGTTTAGAACTTGAGGTCTCGAAATCAAATTCGTGGAAAATTACTTCTTTCTCGAAAACTACTTCACTTCAGAGAGAGCCGTTTCTCACAATGATTTATACTCGTTACCAAGTGAGGTTTTATGCTGATAATTATTTTGAGTAATTACCATTAGTGTCCACTGCCTTTAAGTCAAGTCTGTGATGACCATTATTTAGATAATCTTTCTTATGACATACTCTTAGCATGGAGCTATGCTCTGACTGTGTGCCAAATTCATTCTTTTACCATCAAAACAGTGACATCGGCAACCTGCCGTACACATAGTGATCAGACTGGGTGGAGAAAGAATCACATAGTCTGACTGGTGATAAGGTCAATAATAATATTCAACCAGTGTTTGGGAAATTTATAATTATGTACTCATCTTTTATCAAACAAAAATGCAAACTAGCGATAAATATTTTGACTTTGCACGTTTGTGAAATTGTTGTGCAGAATATATAAATAGTTGTCCATTTCATCTGAATTTTTTTGCGATAAATATATCTGGTTAATACTCAATAATTTCCGAAGAAAATGTTTGGTGTTGCCAGTAATTATTTTGCTGGGTGCAATGATTTGCCAATCTTTAATATGCCCATAACTTTCCCCTTTAATTATTTGTATTTACACTGCACCATCCGAACTTCTTTAATCTTATCAGTTTGTATCATTTAAGCACCTGATTTTTTTTTAGGAATGGCCGTCCAAGAAAATGAAATGGCAAACAATTGTTATAATGCAGCAGTTTGTTTGCATTCGTTGAGTTTTCTTTTCATATTCATTCTTTTGATTTCGATTAGCAAAATTTCTCATTGGCACATTCGTTACTTCTATACGGCTACATTGGACTATAGAATGTCTCGCGTACATTAGATGACGTTTTGGTCCCACACGATGTTATGTGTTAAAAAGAAACCGAAACTGGTCCCTTCAACTGGGTTCAATATCAAAGAGCTGCTTAAGCAGAAAATATTGTTCATCAGTATGCTAAGCAGAAAGAAGCAGGAAACCAGTCACAACAATTGCACAGTGACATGGTAGTTTGGCTGGTAACCTTATTTTGGTATTAAGCATATTCTGTCTGTGCTTGGCTCCTTTTTGTTATGCAGCTCTAGGAAATCATTTGGTACTTAAAAGGCTACAGTTGGACTGTATATAATATCTCGCGTACATCAGATGACGTGTTGGTCCCACAACCGAAACTGGTCACTTCAACTGGGATCAATTTCATAGAGTTGCTGCTTAAGCAGGAAAATATTGCTTAACATTTTGATGCTATTAAGCAGAAATGAGCAGGACACCAGGCACAACAACTATACTGTGACATGGTGGTTTGGCTGGTAACCGTATTATGGTAAGCATAGTGTTCTGTGCTTGTGCTGCAGCTCTAGGTTAGGCCCTGGTTCCAAATGTCAAGATCAATTGTTTTGTGCAGTTTGCTTAACCATTGGAATCTCGTATCCATCAAAGGTTCCAGCCTTATGTTGAGTAAACGAAAAAGAGGTGTCGTCGTCCTCCAGACGAACATCCCCTGTCGCAGAGGACACGCCTTGGCTTTCAGCGGTTTCAGAAGTCTCATTCTCAGTCATTTGTTCAACAGTTGGGATCCAACCAAAGTAGGTGTTTTTGATGCCGTCGGTGGTTTCTTCATCTTCTTGCCCGTTCTTGACATAGTGGGAGCTCCCCTCCTCTTCGTGTACGGAAGCGTAAGCTTGACTTTCTGGCCGTTGATTCGTTGTTGGTCGATAGGGTATGTATGCGTATTCAACATTGCCGTCTGGTGGCGGTGTTTCGGGTAACTGTCGTCTGTTGATACCTAGACCAAACATAATCCGTAAAAATAATTACAAGTAGTTTTAACAGCATGATGTAGGATTTCTTTAGACTTGTACCTATCTTTATTCCCAAGGGAAAATACAGGTACTGGTCCTACGGGCCAAATGGTTTCATTTGATGCAATTATTTCTTTGGATTAACGTGCGATGACGTAAACTTTCCATGTGTTTCGATTGGTCCGAGGTGACGTTTGTTTGCTGCACTTTCGGTCGTCCGCATGCGGTGTGCAGAATAGTTGTACGTCGTACTTTATACGTCTCACATGTATGTAGAATTTTACTGTGAATCTCCATGTGGAAAAAATACAATGTCAAGGTTCATTGGTATCTGATCCGGGCACCCCAACCTCGTTCCCAGGGGTGATCGATCTCACCGTGCCATTTTTTTTCCCAGCATGCCTGTCGAAACGGCGCGTTGCCCATGGTAGCGAGGCTGCGGACATCCCAACCCTCAATGCTGGTAACTGGCGTAATTCACGAGCCTTGGAGTGTGACGTCAGATGTTCAGACTAGGTTTGCTTCCAGTTACCGTTTCAAACAATGTCACAATATGGGGAAATTTGGGGGTGGTTGGTTGCATCAAACCCTGGAACTAATGGATTGCTTCATGATCAAACTAATCAGGTGAAATCGATTGTTCTCGGTAATGTGCGCGTGCTCAGTACAGACCAACGTATGAAATGGACAACAGTTTACCTGGTAGTGTTCCTAAGTCTCCCAAAGAAAACTTTGATCGTGCTACACACTCATGCATAATGTTTCCACTTCGAGTAGTTGCATATCGCTACCGACTTTTTGAAAACCTCAATGAGGCTATTATTCATCATTGATGAATCATACACTATACTTACTTGAACTTGTGTCCAACTTGACACTTGACAGTTCAGCAGGTTTTCTGTTTAATACAAATATTTAAAACAGTTAAAAACACTGTAAAACTTTTAAAACGTTAAAAACCCAAAATTAATGCACCATTCAAATAAAGTTGTTTTGTACGAAAGGCCTACCGGTACTAAAGGAGGCAATGTGTGATAACAACAATAATATGCAAACCAAAGTACTTGAACAATGAGCTATCCCCTTGGTCTCTCTAAAAGTAAAACAATAAACACCGTCCTTTTATTGATTTACAAAATCAGTTAGTTGTACCAATGTTAGATAGCATTTTTTTTTTTTTTTTTTCAGAGCACTTAAGGAAGAGTATAGTTATTTTAAATTTCAGAAGCATTTTTTCTTTTTAAGCATTCTTTTTTATTTTTAAGCGCAACTCTCCAAAATAAAATAGCGACGGCACTATTAACTGTATTAATTAAGTATTACTTTTTACTACTTGGATTTTTGTAATAAGGTGAGAAATTGATTTGTATAGGAGCTAAAACTTACGCAGCCTGTTTCCTGACGGTCCGTAGTCTTCTCTGTCTTCGAATGCAGAATATCACGGCAGCGATGGTCACCGAGATGAGTAGGAGAGCAAACAGAGACCCAAGAACAGCAGCTGCCACGTTAGTTTCACTGTCATCTTGTTGGGTACCAGTGGTGACGTGTGATGCAACGCCCTGCTCTGTGGTTCCTTGTGGTTTGGAGTCTTGTTCCACAGTGGCCTTTGCTGTTGCGTCTCGGTATGTGGCGTCTTGTGCTGTGGTGTATTGTGGTGTAGTGTCCTTTCCTGTAGTGGTTAGTGCTGTAGTGTATTGTGGTGTAGTGCGCTGTGCTGGAGTGGCTTTTGCTGTGATACCTCGTGGTGTAGTGGCCTGTGCTGTAGTGCCTAATGCCGTGGTGCCTTGTGGTGCAATGTGTTGCGCATTAGTGGCTGATGTAGTGTCTTCTACTGTTATCATCCTTATGGGAAGACCTATAAACTGCGATGGCTCACATCTCGAGGGTATACAAACAATTGTTTTAACTCAAGAACCTGTATATATTACTCATATCGATTTAATCATCACAGTAACACAACATGGAGTCCGTCCATTATGCCCTTGAACCATCACTTCTGACTGGAATGGAAGTCAAGATGGCTGCGGTTCGGTATTATGGTTTGGTGCCTAATGAATGTTATCAATCAGTATTGCACGAAATAAAACATGTAAATATAAAAACAACACTGCATGTTGTTGGACATTGTTTCGATACTGCTGTGTATTTTGCTAGCTCGCTTTCGATGTGTTTAAACAAGTGAAATGAAATCCCATAGTTCTGTGTGTAGTGAGTGGCAGCCATAATGGCAATAGCCTGACTCAGTTAAAGAAAGTGGACTCTATTGGTAATTGTTAAAGACCAGTCTTCTCACTTGCTGTATCTCAACATATGCAGAAAATAACAAAACTGTGAAAATTTTAGATTGATTGGCTGTCGGAGTTGCGAGATAACTATGAAAGAAAAAAATACCTTTGTCACACAAAGTTGTGTGCTTTCAGATGCTTGATTTCGAGACCTCAAATTCTAAACTTGAGGTCTCAAAATCAAATTCGTGGAAAACTACTTCTTTCTCGTCACTGCGTCACTTCAGAGGGAGCAGTTTCTCACAATGTATTATACTATCAACCTCTCCCCATTACTCGTTACCAGATGAGGTTTTATGCTGATAATTATTTTGAGTAATTACCAATAGTGTCCACTGCCTTTTAATCGAAGATAACAGTTCGTTTCAAGATACCCCGTGTCGTCTTCGTGAGCCCAATGTGCTCCACAAGAGGGAAAAGGAAAATATAATGAACCTTGAGCCTTGAAAGTTTACCTGATATACGGTGTGTCTGGCATGTATTGACAGATGCAGAATGCTGGTGACGATGAGGCGTATACGCACACACTTGTTTTATTCCCGTGCCTAGCCTGGCAAACATTAGCATTGCTGTAGCTACAGATCCGATCCTGGTTTGCATAGCAGCGGGAGGGTGAATTATCTAACAGGAGTTTAGAAATGCAGTAAACATAAGTTCGGGAATGAAATGTACAACATAAAATAATATTAACTTCTGGTTCCATGGTAGAGAGTTGCCCTACGGTTCTTTTCGGAACCACCCCAACTCAATTAGAACCAATCCAACTCATTCAGAGATTATCATTACATGGTATTACCGCAAACCTTACTATGTCGTGTTTCCACCATTCAAGGTTTCAAAGAAATACATTTCATCGGTTTTAATGACGACGAATTATTTAATGTTTACCCTGAAATTGCAAGCATACCTGGGATGAACCAGCAATTGTCATGACAGCTCTCAGAAATACAGATCTGCGTACACAGTGGATTTGCTGACCATTGATCTTGTCCACAGTTTAGTTCAGGCTCACTTGCGCAGCTTTGTATTCTAAATAGAAATAACTAATTTCGTTATAAATCACTCCACACCGTCAAAGTTTGTTTGATTTTCCGGTCTTATGTGGTTTTGTTTTATCCAGAGTTTCTTCAATGTGTGTAATGTCCTGTACATTTTGCAAATAATAACAATAATAATATTGAAGTCTTATATAGCGCACGTATCTACCAAACAAGGTACTCAAGGCACTGAGTATATACAAACTTCCAGAAAGATAGGTTATTGCAGTAATGGATTCTGAGACCCAATTATTTAGCACCTTATAAGGGTTTACAAGGTGATATGGCGCTTTAATGGAACACGTTGCCTTGGATCGGTCGAGTGTTATAAAATGCATATGATTAGAAAGATATTTTAAAAGTAGAATATAATGATCCACACAAGTATCACTCGAAATTGCGTGGTTTTCCTTTTACCTCGTCGACAAACACAGTCGGCCATTTAAGGGAGTCAAGTTTTTGACTCCCATTAATGGCCGACCCTGTTAGTTCGCAAAGTAAAAGGAAAACCACGCAATTTCGATGCAAATGACTGTGTGGATCATTGTATTCTATTTTTGAAACACCTTTCTAACCATATGCATTTTATAACAAACGGTTACAAACGCTTTTCAAAGACACCGAACCCTTCTCTTTTCGATAAGTGCAGTGGGTTATTTTACATGTGTTACACAACACATGGGTTGAATCCCGTTGAATCCCATTGTGTGGCGTGTGTAGTTTACGGTACCAAGATATAGACCGCCGGCATGGATAGACCCATGTGCAACCCCCCACCCCTCCCCCCCCCCCCCCCCCTCTATCGGGTTCCTTGAGCTGGAAATGTCTCTGTGTGTTTCATAGACCAAGATACGGGAAAAATGCATTTGACTATTGCAGTTATTTTTGAATTTCAAATGGCCGTCATAACCGATTATGTTATTTTGCTGGTTTCCTTGACCCAAAAACACTAGGGAAGTGCTAAGTTTACAGTACTTTACACACGTTGGTGCAAGGGTAACCGTAAAACCAAGTAATATTCTTTCGAACCAGATGCAAACTTAACAAAACAAACAAATAAGGCCTAATTAATATACAGTCCTCACCCTGCTGTGCAGAAGTGCTCAATCATTTGATCACGATTCAGTTTCAATGCCTCTGGAAGTGCAACACGATATGCTGTACATGAGCCAAGTCGTTCATGAGCAAAAAACAACACTACTATGAACACTTTCAAACTTAGTGCGAATGTCCTCGGTCCAAATCCTGTTTGTGCCGTCCATACCATGGTGGAACTCCTCACCATATGTCATGGTTTTCAAAGCCTTTGAAACTGTTAAAGCTGTTGTATTACTTTTTGTACAGTAAGATGATTCGTTATAAAAAAAAATAGAATATAAACTTTTGTTATGGTGTCGCTCCCAGTAACAATGAAAGAACACTATGTTTTAACAATTTGCAAAACCCGAGAGATGACTGTGGATATTATAGAAAGGGGATACCAGAGCCAATTTTCGCTTTCCATATTTAATACGTTAACACAGTATCACTTTTCATATCAAGATCAACAAATATTCCTATATTCGTCATATTGATGGATTTGTTTCAATACAAATTTTAAAGGGGATGTATTCGATTGATAAACACTTTTAAAGACACTGGACACCATTGGTAATTGTCAAAGACCAGTCTTCTCACTTGGTGTATCTCCATATAGACCTAAGCACAAAATAACACACCCGTGAAAATTTGATCTCAATTGGTCGTCGAAGTTGAAGATAATGAAGGGGGAAAAACACCCTTGTCGCACGAAGGTGGCGCTTGATTTCGACCCCTCAAATTCTAATTCTGGATCTCGAAATCAAAGTTTGTGGAAAAACACTTATTTCTCGAAAACTGCGTTACTTCAGAGGGATCCGTTTCTCATAATGTTTTATACTCTCAACATCAGCTCTCAATTACTCGTTACCAAGTAAGGTTTTATGCAAATAATTATTTTGAGTAATTACAACAGTGTCCACTGCCTTTAAAACACCCAACGATTCCCAAAACCAAAGGTACAGTTTCCATTTAAAGGCTATTTGCTCTCTGTTTTGGCAAACACAATTGCTAGAAGCCTCAAAGCAAGTCAAAAATTATGCTGACTCAAAGAAATATATTCAAAACGAAAGCAAAAATTTGGACCAGCAAATTGATCCAAATGTAATTTGCAACACCGCAAAACTTCAACAACGTGTCCTGGAAATGTTTCTCTTTTTATTTAAGTCGCTTTACTTCATTTGTAGATAAGTGCGTTAAATTCAGAATCTTATAACCATCTGAAACATTTATATTACTAATAGTTTTATTATACATAAAATATGGTAAACGTATAGCTTTATACGGGCTAACCGTTTTAGTTAGTTTATTCTTGGTGAAAGAAAAATGCTTACAACCAAAAGAAGGAAGTAAGATCGAGAACCGATACAACAAACTCTTTCAATACGTGAAGTAATTGTTTTCAGTATAAACGGACTGTGTTTATCATAACCAGCTAGGCATGTACGTGGTCAAAAAGTGATAGTTACTAATAACAACAAAACTATACTTATCATCGAAGGCAAACGCAAGGTCATTAGTACATGATGTTATTTACAAATTTGTTATAAACAATTTGTGTTATAATGCAATTTGCAATACAGCTGTATTACCATTTCAGGAGGTAGTTGTAAAAGTAAATCATGGCAACTGGATAAGTTATATAATCTATGTTTTGTATGGAGAGCAAGATGGACAAGAATATATAGTGCAGCAGCGCTTTAGGTCGCAAATTAGAACAATGCAACAGGTTATTAATAGCGTACATATACAAAGCCTAATCGAAACTATGGCGTTGGCTTACAGGCTTCGACAGTTGGATTAAAAATGTACGTAGCCTAGGCCAGAGCCGAATAAAAAACCGTGATTTCTAAAAGGGCTGAATTCAACTTCCTTGCGTTAAAGGCACTGGACACCTTTTTTATTGGTGATTGTAAAAGACCAGTCTTCTCACTTGGTGTATCCCAAGATATGCACAAAATAACAAATCTGTGAAACTTTGAGCTCAATTGGTTGTCAAAGTTGCAGGATAATAATGAAAGAAAATATACCCCTGTCACACGAAGTTCTGTGCTTTCAGATATTGCTTGATTTCGAGAAAATCTTTCTCGAAAACAGAGGGAGTCCCCCCCCCCACCCCACCACCGAATGAGCCTAGTTTTACACAAAAAAAACATTACACATAGAACTAATTCTACGGATTTTTAGCTTTAACCTCCAATGCCTTTTTACCTTGCATATACCAGGTTTGTTTTCTCTTATTGATATGCAATCTTGTTATACTTTTTAAAATATTATCTATTTCCCAGTATCAAATATCGAAAAAGCAACATTGATACTTTCTGTGCAATCATGAGTGTCCAATATCCGATATCAAATTAACTTTACTGTAATGTCAAGACAGTAAAGTTAGTTTTATATTGGATATTTGACATTCACCCATATTATGTTTGTGCAGCGAAAATCAATGTTGCTTTTTCGATATTGGATGTTGAACATTCCAACAGGTTTATCTACCCTGTAAATCGATATGAGACAAACCTATTGGAATGTCCAATATCTAATATCGGAAAAGCAACATTAATATTCGCTGTACAATCGTCAATTTCCAATATCCATCAGCAACTATTCTTTACTGTCACACCAAAGTATTATTCTTGTTAATGTCTACATAATTTAACTATCTGAAATATCCAATATTCAATCTCGAAAAAAGCAATTGATGTTCGAGGTACAATCGGGAATGACCAATATCCAATATCATACCATAGTTCTAATCTTGTTTGTTTACAATACTAAACTACATTATATGAATTGTTTCGGTTTAGCTTAAGTTAACTGCTGCTGTCAACGGACTGTTTGTTAGTTATTGACCAGATGTTGGTAGTCGTCGACATCCACGGTTGAATTTGCGCCCTCTCTTGATTCGTTCTCTTCCTGTCTGTGCAAGTGGTCGTAGGGGGACATGTCGTCAGTAATGGCTGCCGAACCGAGTTTGACCAGATGTTGGTAGTCGTCGACATCCACGGTTGAATTTGCGCCCTCTCTTGATTCGTTCTCTTCCTGTCTGTGCAAGTGGTCGTAGGGGGACATGTCGTCAGTAATGGCTGCCGAACCGAGTTTCAGAATTGTTGCAGCTTCGTATCCAGAGTGTTCATTTTGAGATTTGGATTCTACGGTAAGGGCCAATGGGGTGTAGGTGTCATCGTCACAGTTACTGGGTTGTGCCTCTGTCGGCGAGGTTGAAATGGGTATCTTTGCATCTTCGTATCCAGATTGCTTGACGGGGGACATTGGGGCTGCAGCTTGGACCAATGGGGTATAGGTGTTGTTGTCATAGTTACTGGGTTGTACTTCTGACGGCGAGGTTGAAGTGGGTATCTTTGCATCTTCGTATCCAGATTGCTTCACGGGGGACATTGTGGCTGCAGCTTGGACCAATGGAAAATAATTACCGTCGTCCGCATTGGAAATACCCACATCGCTTCCTTTTGCCAAAGTTGGTGACACATTATCCTCTTTCCCAGGTTGTTCACTTCGTGACTTTGGATCTCCAGTAGGTACCAATGGAGTGTAGTCGTCGTCGACTTCACTATGTTTGACCCCTGTTGACGAGTCAGTAACCTCGTCGCCATCCTCGTCCCTGTTGATCACAAAGTATGGATGGTGTTTGGCATCATCCGTAGATGTGTCAAGCTCCTTGGTAGCTGATATCTTCCTCTGCCAGTCATAGCGGGGGTTTCCCTGTCTGTACCCACTCTCGCCTACGGAGTAGTAGATGTGGTCACCTTGATCAGGATCTTCCTGTGCACCAGGCTTCGCTGGTTGGTGGTCATATGCGTACGAATACTCCATGCTACCGCCGGGTACCGGTAGGTGTGGCAGCTTAGCTCTCGTTGCGTCTGCTAGAAAAGGAAACATTGATGAAACATAAACACAAGGTGGGGACCTACTACACAAGGGCATTAAACAATGATAATGCACAAAACAAGGAGAATTTTGAACCACAATGGTAATGACCATTTCCACTTTCATGTGGTACCTAGAATGTTTGATTCGGACCATTATTTTGCCTCTTTGTTGGGGGTCCATGCGCCACACGCAGCGGGGGGTCCCCGGCAGACATCCATATCTGACTATGTCAGGTTATCCACTAAACGTTCCTGTACTCAAATATTGGTACCTCGTTCCTTTAACCAAAGTGCTCTGGGCTGCCGGTCTAACGTAAATTTCGACCAACAATACTTACTCCTTGTTTCCAACTGGACACTTGGCGATCCAACAGTTTTACTATAGAAACAAATACAAACACTGTTATTAACTTAAAGGTGTTATGTCTTCACTCTGTCCTTAAACAATTTGTTAGAGCGCCCTCTCTAACACACACTCTAGAACGATATCGCACTCCAACGAGCGTGATGTGGTATACTCAACCCATCCCATCGAGAGAGGCTCTCGATGGGATGGGTTGAGTATACCACCATCACGCTCGTTGTACATTTTAAAACCGGGTCACTTATTCCTATTTGCAAATGACTCTCCAATATCAAACTATTGTAACCAGTGACGTCATTTCTTTTCTCAACTGTCCTTGTTTTGAGAAAAATATTAATATTTTTCCGAATCCTCCCTAAATACTTCCCTCTACCAATTCCAAATCACCTTTATGTTCCCAAGTAGGCCCCCTTATCTTTTGTTTGTGAACAGACTTTCGAAGATGAGATCAAAGATACTTACCCTCTGCTGCGCTTCCTGACAGTCCGTAGTCTCCCCCGTCTTCGAATGCAGACTATTAGTACACCGATGATCACCAAGAGGAGTAGAACAACAAACAGAGACTCAATAACAAAATCGTTATTATTGGCGTTTGTTGTTGTTCCTTGCACTGTAGTAGCTTGTAATATAGCGGCTTGTGATGTAGTGGCTTGCACTGTAGCGGCTTGTGCTGTAGTGGCTTGTACTGTACCGGCTTGTGATGTAGCGGCTTGCACTGTAGCGGCTTGTGATGTAGCGGCTTGTGATGTAACGGCTTCAGCTGTAGTGTGTTGTGCTATAGTGGTGACTTGTGGTGTTGGACCAGGGTCTGTTCCCCCACATCTTAAAGGAACATTACACAATTGGTAAGAGAAAAACTCGTCTAAGACCACATAAATCTTACATTGTCTACTGATGATAGTAGAAACCATCCCTTGGAATATTTCTTTCTGAAATATCATATTTGAAGAGAAACACATAAAACTAATTTCCCGTTTGGAGTTTATCACCCACATGGGCCGATTTCACAAAGATCTAAGATTGATCGTAACTGCACATCAATCGTAGTCGTTAAGTAAAGTGTGATGTCACAATACAAATCACTACTGGTAATACTAAAAATTTGTGTTGCGATGAACTTTATTGCTTAGTGAAATCGGCAAGCAAAAGACACGCAAAATGTGCTATCGGTTTTTTACTTTTTCTTCTTTATGTAAGAAGATGTTTACAATCAAACTTAACTTGTGAAATTATTATTCCAAAAGTTAGTTGCGTTTTTTAGATATCGCCGAAAATCTGGAGCGAACAATGTTCCCTTCATTGGTAAACTTTATAAGAACGGGTTCTTCCTCACATTCTTACCCGTCAGGCGTATTTTGATTTCGACAGATACAGAACGGATGCAATAATCTTCTGTGATACACGCAGGTTCCTCTGTTGCTGTTCTCATACTGACAAACGGTGGCATCGTTGTAACCACAAATCCTGTTCTGATTTCTGGGGCATTCTGGAGCTCCATCTAATATTTAATAAATAAACACTGACCATGAATGCCAAAACTTTGTGTTGTAGCCAGGGCCCAAACATATAAAGGTGTTTACCGCAAAGAAAATTTGTGTGCTTACTGTAGTAGACACAAAAATATGCGTAAACGTATGTCACCGTGTGTTCTCAAGTTATTAGCAGAAAATGACTTGGCGCGCATGCACGTTTGCCATGGATTTGCTTGGTTACGTCACTCATGTGCTAACCGCGGCTTAGTGTATGTAGCCAGTATTTACACTAATTGTTTGCGGTAAACAGCTTCATGAAATAGACATTATTCAAAGTAAAGGGACGCGCCGTAAGCACAAAACGGCTGTTTTGAAAATGGTAATTTTGATACGGTAGCGTAACTGTTTTGTATGTGACGCCTTCGTAAATTAATAGCAAGGTTTAGCTGCACGTTAACCTACGCGAGCAAACACGTGAACGTAAACGGCAGAAATGTGTGTTGTTCCTAGGTGACGCTACCACTTAGGGCTTACTTCATGCTCATGTATGACGTCTGAACGTACGTACCTGTCGTGAAAAATGATAAGTTCACGTTTGCTAAACACATGAGAATTTAACAGCACGAGTTGCTGACGTTCACGTTCACGTGCAGTTACGTATAGCAATGTGCCGACGTGAGTGTGGACTTGTCATTATGAGAGCAGTATGGTCAACATTAAAGCGGGCTAGCTTTCGCAACATAGCCTCAGACAAAACTACGCGTAAACATACCTGTTGGTGCTTCCCAGCAGTCAGTTGGGCAGTTTCTGCTACAAATCTTCCGGCACAGTCTTGAAGAGTTTCTCATTTCACACGTGCCGGTACGGTTGCATTGAGTTCTATATTTCATATTATCAAGAAAACGGTTGTTTTTAATCATTCGTATAGGCCAAATATTATTTTGATATATCATCATTGGTTATTTAAAGGAATATTACAGAACTGTTAAGAAGGAAAAAAATGTGTAAGATCACAGATTTACATAACAAAAACTTACACGGTCTAATGACAACGATATATAAAAACCATCCCTTGAAATATTTTTGTCTGAAAAGTAATATTTGATGAGAAATAAATAAAACAAGTTTCCCGTTTGGAGTCTATGTCGCTCATCAGTGAGCGTTTTTTTCTTTTCTTTTTTTTTCTTCTTTTTTTTCTTCGATTTAATGCAGAAGGTGTAATCGGTTGTGCTCGTGACCTAGATTGCTGATCGATCTAAAACTTCTTCAGGTTTGTCAATTTATGTACAGTATATGGTGGATTACATAAAGTGCTTACACTGTCAGCAACTGTTTTGTTGGCAAAAAACAATTCTTTAACGTTCCTTTAAGTTTATTCGTAAATTTTCTTTATAGTCTGAAAATGTTCATGTTTCTCCAAAGTAATTGTCTTGATATTATCCGTTTTGAATAATGCGTGTGTTCTTAAAAAGCACATGATTGTTTCCAAAGACCAGTATCCACACTTGTTAAGACACAACATGTACATGCAATAAAGAACATGTGCAAGTTTAAGCTCAACCGGTTAATGGGGTCAAAATTCTCCCACACGCTCCTCTGCCAATAGGTCTGCCAATCCATCTTTGTCATGCTAATTAAAACGTCAAAACTCTTTTATTTATTATGGTAAGAATCAAAACAATATTACTCTTCAGTCTCACCCTTCATCATTGCAGAAATGATCCTTCATCCCTTGAAGATTATCCATCAATGGCTTTGGAAGCGAAAGCATCTGTGCTGAACAAAGATCACCACAAAACATCAACACGATGAACACTTTCAAACTGAGTGCGACTGTCCTCGGTCCGACTCCCTTCTGTGCCGTCCACGCCATGGTCATAACCTCTGTGATGGTGGTGTGAAATCTGGACTATTCCAGCTAGTCGTACGTCAAAGATGAGCGAAATGCAGCAAGATTTTTACACAGGATTACTTCTATTATTCTTTGGTGTGTTTCTTTGGAAGTGACATCAGGCGTATTGCATAGAAATCAAACAGGAAATGTAAAGGAGTGTGTGGGGCATTATTTATTTTTATTTCCTTCCAATTATTTCCAACTGACACGCAATCAAACTACGACAAATTAGCATCAAATTTGCGGTCATCATGTTTGTTTCTGCGAAATAATCGCATCATCTTGATTATAGGTATATAATCGGGGTTCTGGACTGTTGTATATTCTACTGTACAATTAACCAAGTTTAAAGTCAATACACTTTTGGTAATTACCACAAATAATTGTTAGCATAACATCTTATTTGTTAACGAGCAATGGGGAGCTGTTGATTTGTGAGAAACGGCTTCCCTGATGAAGTAACGTAGTTTTTGAGAAAGAAGGAATTTCTCACTCAAATTATTTGACCTCTGCTGAGGTCTCGAAATCAAGCATCTGAAAGCACACAACTTGTGCGACAAGGGTGTTTTTTTCTTCCGTTATTCTCTCGCAACTTCGACGACCAATTGAGTCCAAATTTTCACAGGTTTGGAATTATATGCATATGTTGGGATACACCAAGTGAGACGACTGGTCGTTGACAATTACCAAGGGTGTCCGGTGCCTTTAATTGAATTGAAAACACACGGGAAGGTGTACAGATAGACAAACCCACAAAAACACCGAAATGGCATTTCTCAAAAACGTGATCACCTATCTTGATCTTGTTCGTTGTAATGATTCTTTCCATGAATACTGGAGGGTATGAATGGTCTTTTCGCAAAACCAATAAAATCATGTACCTTTAGAAACCGAGGTCTAGTTGTGCCGTGTTTGTGCGTGTTTTAATACAGGAAAAGACTTAATAAAGGGGGAAACAAAGAGTAGCCACAGGGGCTTTCTAAAGATGGTGCTCCACAATGAGTTGTGTTTATAGAATGGAATAGAATAGATTGATTTATTGTCCACGTTCAAACACATAGAAACTTGACATCTACTGGCCAAATACAAGAATACACAATCAATATCCAAACTATATAAATTACAAAATAAGTTAAATTAGAAATACAAAGCAACAAAAGACCCGCACACTAAAAGAAAATGCACCAGCCAAAACAACGACAACAGGTCATAGGACATCAAGAATTAGAAATACCTACATTTCGCTATTCTAGACCATGCAAGGCTTCCACAGGTTTGAACATTTTTGGGAAAGTTGGGATCTTCCATATTGATTGATGTAACTTATTTCACGTTCCATCCAATACGCGAGACTTGTGACTGACTTGAACAGTCTATGAAGGCGGGAAAATTTAAAAACAGTTTAATTGTTTGTTGATAGGTCGTCCCACTTTGTTGTTTTGTTCCTATTTGTATTTTCTTTGTCCGTTTATCTTGTCTCTATCTGTCCACAGGCTGATTACTACAAACCTCAGCTTATCAAATCGGCCTCCACATGTTCCTTTTCTTTGACTGTATAAACCTTGCACTACTCTTGTTCACTTTCATATTTTATATATGTATTCTGTAATGCTGTTTTGTTCGTTACCCAGTACATCTTGTCTTAGTATTCTGTTGTGTTTCCCTCTAGAGCGCTTAGGGGCATGTTTTTATACTTTGTTTTGTTATGTGTTATGCGCTATATAAGAAAGGTTAATTATTATTACTAATTATTATGGTGTGTTTTGGGCAGTACAGAAATAAATATAAATTAATTTGAGAAAAAGAAAAAACATCACAAGGAGAATTGTTTTTTCTAATCCCCCCCCCCCAAAAAAAAAAATGGGATTGATTAATGTCACTTCCCGGGTTCCGTATATTTCGCTCAAGTTTTTTAGTTAGATCCTTTAGATGTTCTAAGCATTTCTTGAACTATAGTGTGTACGCAACCATTGTTCCGGGACCGCATGTTAAAATTCCAGGATTAATCGGACGGACAATGCTTTGACTACAAGAGGCAAATATACACTTGTGACAGTGATGCATCCCATAGAAACACTTTGGTAGCGCATGAGGAATTTTGTAAACAATGTCTTCGATATCTCAAGAAGAATATGTGAACATTTAAAAAAAAAAAAAAAAAAATGAATGCCTGTTCTTCGTGGAGATTGATTAGAACTGGGTGCCTGTAAATTGCCTCGTGTGACAAGACCCTAAGCATTGGTTTACATAAACTAACGGGTGATAACTGCAACTAACGGGCTAGCAACGGTTTGGTGTGGCCCGGAAACGTCTTATATCTCCGGCTGACCGTACCCTGTCCTCGCCGGTGTTTTACTGCCGTCTACAGCGATGATGACACCCCTGTTCTTGATGGCCCACCTTCACCTTCCCTCGCTGGTTCATCCGGTTGACAGACATTGATGTCTCGGCGCGGAGCACCTTGCGGATCCGCCCACGACTGGACCAGCCATGCAGGGGACTACAAAACCCCGCAGCCTCGAGTCTAAATGGAGGTACGCCTTGAAAAACTGTACGTATCCTACCACCGCTTTTTCATTCGTAGTTGCCAAAAGTCATTTACCGCATGGGTATTTTACCTCACTTGGGTATTTAACCTCAATTGGGTTAACCTCATTTTGTGTTAATAAGATACTATTTTATTTCATAAGAAAGAAAAAGAAATTGGCGTCAGGATACGTTCATTTGTTCATGTTTATTTGTTTTTGAAGCACTGAGTATGTATTTCAGTTTAAATGTTTTAAATTTTGTTGTTCTAAACCTTGACACCCATTAACATTCACTCAAATGCAGTTTTCCTCTTTAAAATATGTTTATTAGTTGCTCCGTTCGATTTGTGGCTTCGTTACATTGCTAAAAGGATCATGTTAACGAGAAATTAAGCGAGACGCAAAAACTAAACTATGTCAAAGGTCAGCTGTGCGCATAACCAGCAGTCGCTGCTGCAAAGTGGCAGGATCACAAATACAGTGGTCCTGTGAATACCTCGATGAATATCATGATTATTGTGGTGGTGGTAGATGGGTTCCAGACTCAGCTAGCTTAAAGCAAGACATTTGCTTTGTTACATCGGTAAACAAATTGTGTGAAACATTTTATCAAATAGTTAATTAAAACGAATGTCATTAATGAGCTCAGAAACTCTGGTTAAATCAGTGGTGCTCTTCACACCATGTTCCTGGACGTATATCGCACGAGTTCTTGCTACAGCTGAACCGGGCACCCGGTCTTTTGCAAAAGTACAAAGTTCATGCGGTATCAAAAGCACATTCAACACAACAATGACAGCGAATTAAGGTTCATCAAATTTTCTCCAGAGTTATCGTTCAACAACAGTAATAAGCCATTTTTAGATACGGTGGACACAATAATATCTATTCTGCATTTCTATGTTTTCTTCCCTGTAGCCCTTTACCTAGAGTGGCTTTCAGCCATTTTTTGGGCGAACTTGCATAAACAAAAATAAAACACTGTAAGGTTTGGGTAATAATGTCACTGTGTACACCCGAAGCAAATGGTGCACTCATGCAGTGGTCACCATATCTCAAAAAAGGCTAATACCAAAGGAGTTCGGGTTTTGTTACTGTTCTGCGATTTCTATGCTTTGTCTGAGCATGAAAGCTCATTTTACTTTAGTAAAGTCAATTATCACAAACGATGACGTGCAGTAGTGTAGAAAGAATACCTTGCTTTTCTGCATCTATATCCGCTTTCGGTTTAAGTAGTTCTTTGTATGAAGAGTGGTTTTCTGAGAGTAACAAATATAGATTTTCGAGGTGCGATGTTTGTTATTGTTATTATTATTATTGTTATTATTATTATTTTATTTGCCATAACAGTACAAAACAAAATACATTGACAGTGTACCCCGAGATGGGTAAGGGACAACAAAAGCAAATGCATACTATGATCCGTAGATATGTTGCCCCACATCTGGGGTACACAATAAAAGTAATATAGATTTAACATAATATAGTACACAAAGCAATAATTAAAGTAGATAATTATGTTTCTATATTTGATAAATTTATTCACCCTAGGTGTGTGATTACTGATAGCCTTTCTATAACACACCATTGAGGAAGACCCATTGACCCGTACGCATTTTTCTTCTGCTGTTTAAAATTACCAACCTCATAAATTGTCCTGATTTTTTTTTTAAGGATTCCCTTTTTAATCGATTTGGAAGAACAAAAATTAAATACTAAAATATATTGTACAAAGTTTCCAAAAATGATATTTTACATACAGTAAGAAGCAATATATTCTTAAAAACACCCAATTATTATTACGTACAATTTTGTATACATTTTTTAAATTTAAACATAGGCCTATACTGCTTATTTACCAGACTGATGTGTCATGGTTTGAGCATCAGTGAACAAAACAAAAAGGAGGAAATGTAAAACAAAACTACTTAAAAAACTGTACATGGAAACAATACGGCACTAACAGGTATGATAACATGAAGTCACGTCCGGGACAGCATGGAAGTTTATCAGAATCGTTCTCGGAAAGAAAACCTAACATCTGTACATGAGATTAAAGACAGTGGACACTATTGGTAATTGTCAAAGACCAGCCTTCTCATTTGATGTATATCAAAATATGCATAAAATAACAAACCTGTGAAAATTTTAGCTCAATTGATCGTCGAAGTTGCGAGATAATATTGAAAGAAAAAACACCCTTGTTACACAAAGTCGTGTGCTTTCAGATGCTTGATTTTTGTAGACCTCAAAATTCTATCTCGAAATCAAATTCGTGTAAAAATTACTTCTTTCTCGAAAACTACGTTACTTCAGAAGGAGCCGTTTCTCACAATGTGTCATACTATCAACAGCTCTCCATTAATTGTAACCAAGTAAGTTTTTATGCTAAAAATTATTTTGAGTAATTTCCGAATAGTGTCCACTACCTTTAATACTGAACGGTCCCAACATCTCCATGCAAAATGTACAGGATGTTCTCTGACTTTACAATAACAACTATCGGTTGCGGATACCCACTGCTAAAAATAGGATTCGAACAGCCTCTGGCTACCGGGAAATCTCGGTGGTCTATAGTTGGTATGACGCTGTTCTATATAATTGCAAGGGTCGTGGGTTCGAATCCCACCCGAGTAATATGCCTCTGATGTTTGTTTTCACAGAACTCGGGAAAGTACTAGTAATTACAGTGCTTACACACATCGGTGTGTACAAATTATAAACAATATTGTTACTCTTAAAACAGATACCATTTTGAAGGCAAATATTATACTTTTGGTTTTTATTTAACCGTTAGCTTGTTACATCCTATGTAGTTGTAGATATTATACAATCAAACAAACCTGTGCAAAACTTCGTTTCAGTAGTGATCATGGTGGTGCAAAAAACATTTCGGTAGTCCACCATGCCTAAGCCACAATGTCCAAAAACTGGCAAACAACCTAAACTGCTTGGAACTTCCTCTTCGCAAGCAAAATTATAATGATTCGAAACTAATGACGATTTCTTGAGATAGTGCTTACTGTTACTGATTTTATAGAAAATAAAAACGTGTGGGTTACATATCATTTATACATCGGTTGTTATTTTCCATCATGATATAACAAGAAAATGTAATTCCATATCCCACACAATGGGCGTTTCATTACCAACCACTCTTTGAATGTTGATGTAGAAGATTCGGTTTCTGTCACGAAACCTGCTGAATATATGATATCTTTTTTTCATTTTCGTTTATGGTGTACTTATAGAAGCATTGCATTGTGGAGCGAGTTCGGGTGGCGACTATAGACTTGACTAGACCGACTAGACTAACCAGAAACCATAGAGCACAGGGAGATTGACTACATCAAACCATGGAGGTAGAAATCGAACCATGCATGCACTAAAGCATGGTCGATTATATGGTCAATTCGAGGGCTATAGTTTACGGCTCTGGTCAAGTCTAATCGCTTACATGAACTTGACCATGGCTTCATAAGCTATCACAGCGCCCTCATTTGGGGGTAAAAGGAAGCCCTAAAGCATACTGGTCCGTTGTCTTTATCTGCAAGGATAAATACATGGACTGGTTTTACATTTGATACAATGATTTCATTTGATTAAATGGTTTCATTAGACCTTTTCCCCAAAACAAGTAGTGTATTACACTTTCAAATGTTGGTAGTTGTCGTTGTTATTTTGTCCTGACAGGGCGCCATCATGCGACACCCTATCCGGATCTCTCACTAAGTGGTCATAGGAGGTTGTCTCTTCAGCCCCAGTGGTCTTTAGGCTGGGACACGAGGTTTCGGACCAACTTTGTGTGTTCGTGGCCGGTTGCATCACCCCTGCAACATGATTTCTATCGGAACCCTCTTTTGTGGACTTTTGATCTGTGTTGTTTAGAAGTAGTGGAAAATATGTGTTGTGGTCTCCTTTTTGTGTAAGAACCTCTGTCGACGAGGATGCCACATTGCCCTCGTGAGGCACAGCAGCAACCTCGTACCCAGAGGCTTCATGTTGTGCCTTTTTTGTATGAACCTCTGACGATGAGGATGCCGTATCGCCCTCATTGGGCACAGGAGCAACCTCGTACCCAGAGGCTTCATGTTGAATCTTTTGTGTAAGAGCCTCTGTCGCCGCGGATGCCACATTGCCATCATGATGCACAGCAGCAACCTCGTATCCAGAAGCTTCAATTTGTGCCTTTTGTGTAAGAACCTCTGTCGATGAGGATGCCACATTGCCCTCATTCGGCACAGCAGCAACCTCGTTTCCAGAAGCTTCACTTTGTGCCTTTTGTTCCTCAGTCGGGATCAATGAAAAGTAAGTGGGGTCGATGCCCTCAGCTGCAGTTGAGCGAACCCCTGATGGCGAGTCAGTCACCTCAACTACGTCATCGGTGGTTCTTGCGTCAACACCCGTCACTTCATCCCCCTCATCTCTTACCGGTACTTCTTGGACTTGAGTTTCGTTAGCGTCCTCAGTAACTCCACCCTTCTCTTCAGATGACGACTTTCTTTGCCCATTCTTGAAATAGTGGGAGCTCCCCTCTCCGTCGTCTACGTAATCGTACGTGTGGACTTCGGTACTTCGATTGGTTGTCACGTGGTCGTACGCGTATGAATATCCAACACTGCCACCTAGTGGTAGTGGTGGTGGTGGTGGTACGGCTAACTGCGCTCTGCTCGAACCTAGAAACAAACATGGTGCACTCTCTTAATGTAAAAAAAAATGAAAAGGCACTCTTTGAAGAGCCATATGAAGGACAACTCTTTTTCGAGTGGTCTTCCACTCTTTTAGATTGAAGTTTGCATCTTTTTGAGTGATTTTTCACTCTGTCCTATAGTGAAACCCCTCTAAAAGAGTGAAATAACCACCACTCCTTTTGAAGAACCATAAAGGGACAGCTCAAAAAGTAAAGAGTGGTGTTTTTCACTCTTACATTTAGAGAGCAAAAACAAGAACCAAAAGCACTTTGGATTATTAACAATTCGACTGATGTAAGATTTGAAACTTTGAATGGTAGAAATACGACATAGTTAAGGTTTGCCATAACACCATGTAATGACCACCGAAGTTTTGTTTCAGTTGCTGCGCTTTGAAAAGCAAATTGCGGAGTCAAATTCCGCCGTGTAGGGGTTTTGCTCATGATGTTCAAAGCATCTCTCTGATTGAAGGCATGCACTCTCACGACTCTAGCATGTTACGACAGTACTATGACTGTGGCTAAAATAATATCGTATTCTTCAACGCTTAAGTTAATGAAGTGGAGATCGATCGATGTAGCCGTAGCTGTAGCTTTGGTCGTGGACTTTGGTTGCTATTAGCAACAGCCGCAGCCGTAGCTGGCCAAATCATTATACGTTGCTGTTAAACTAGTTATAATTTTTTTTTCTAAAAAGGTTTAACTTTAAGTTCACTCATCTGGCTTGAGTTTTGTGGATATTAGCGCTTACCATTGGCTGTCAATTCCACGTCTGAAGAGACCCTGTGAAGAGACATCGTAGAGTGAATAAATCCTTCAATTGTTTTTTGTTTTGTTTTTTAAGTGATGTTTGTGTTGTGTAGAGACAACATGGTTAGCTCAAAATCATTCATTTTCTGTTTAAAAGGTGATTTGTTGTTGTGTTGTTGTTTTGTTAAAGACACTGGACATCTTTGGTAATTGTCAAAGACCAGTCTTCTCACTTGGTGTATCTCAACATAAGCATAAAATAACTAACCTGTGAAAATTTGAGCTCAATATTGGTCGTCCAAGTTACGAGAGAATAATGGAAGAAAAAACAGTCTTGTCGCACAAATTTGTGTGCTTTCAGATGCTTGAATTTTTTTAATTTGTATCTAAAATATTTTTGTTTGGACCATTAAAAATCATGCATGACTTACATAGATGGCTGTCCCGACGAGTTGCATTTTCTTTGAAAGTAACACACGACGGCACCGATAATGACAAGCAGAAGTACAAGGGACAAGATCCAGCCTAAAATAATGGCTGTCACGTTAACCTCGTTCCCACTGGTTTCTGGCGCTTTGGTTTCTGTCATATCAGTGTAATATTTCATCCAGTAATCCTCATCTACGCACCTTTGGGGTGGAGGATAGTATTTTAAGTTAATTTACTATATGCCGTGTCCGAAACGGCGAGTTTGGCTACGGCTACATCAGCGCCTCTGCCTATTTTTCAACACTAGCAGACACACTGATCTATAGCCGTAGCTGTAGCCGAAGTCACCGCTTCAGACACGGCCTTAAGAGTGCTGCTTGTAAAGGTCAGATACAAATGGAAGTCGCACCCAATCCACCCTTTACCATGGATGCAGTTTTCATTAAAAGCAGGGTAAACTGTTGGTACATGAAAACGACCAGTAGGCCAAGTCACTTGGTGTAACCCAGCATATGCATAAAATAAAAAACCTGTGAAAATTTAAACGCATACGGTCAACGACGTTGCAAGACAATAATGAGAGAAAAACACTCTTTTTGTAGAGCTGTGTGCTTTTAGGTTAAAGGCAGTGAACATTATTGGTAATTACTCAAAATAATTATTAGCATACAACCTTTCTTGGTGACGAGTAATGGGGATAGATTGATGGTATAAAACATTGTGAGAAACGGCTCCCTCTGAAGTGCCATAGTTTTTGAGAAAGAAGTAATTTTCCACGAATTTGATTTCGAGACCTCAGATTTAGAACTTGTGGTCGCGAAATCAACCATCTGAACGCACACAACTTCATGTGACAAGAGTGTTTTTTTCTTTCATTATTATCTCGCAACTTCGAAGACCGATTGAGCTCAAATTTTCAAAGGTTAGTTATTTTATGCATATGTTAAGATACACTGTGAAGACTAGTCTTTGACAATTACCAATAGTGTGTTTGTCCACTACCTTTAAAGCCATTATACACTTATGATAAACAGTATTGTCCAAGTCCCACACTTCGTGTATCACAACTTATATATAAAACAACAAACCTGTGGGAAAATTTAGGCTCAATCGGTCATCGGAGTCGGGAATAAATAACGGGAAAACCCACTCTTGTTTCCGCGCGTTTCGCCGTGTCATGACATGTGTTTAAAATAAATCCGTAATTCTCGCTAACGAGAATTTATATTGTTTTACCGTTTTCTCGAAAAGTAAAGCATTTTATGGACTAATATTTCAAGAGAAGTCTTTCACCCTTACCTTCTGTAAACCCTGTAAATTACTTCTAAATCTGTGATTTTTTTTTTCTGTACCGAAAGGGTCCAATGGCTCTAAGGAGAAACGACGAGAAAGTGAAACCGGACAGAGCGCTCAAATTACTCACCTCTTTAAATCTTGACTACATATACAATTAACATGTTCTCTGTTGTCTCCAGGCCTACAGGTGCTATTTCGGCACGTGATATCTTGTTGATGTAAGCATTCATTGCGCAAACCTGGAATAAATAAATATTGATGTTCGAAGGGAAAAACAATCAGATTTGTGTTGGTAAACCTTTACCAATTAACTTTAAGATCTCAGCAATAATAAAACCCAATCGAACCAGGCTCCTTTCCTGTCACAATATTGTCTGATGCAATACAATGACCCGTGAAAATGTCACTTAAAAACAATAACGCACTTGGTCAGAAAACATTAAACCAAACTGTCACTGTCATTTTTATCAGAAATTACATCATCAAAAATTAGCGAGGTTTACAGCGGGGGAACCAACCGCATCTCTGGTCGTATGTAGGGCATCATTCTAACGGCCACCATGGGCATTTATTATTTCCAACAATTGCCTGCATGTGATCTTTGGAGGTTGTCACTTGTTGAAATACTTTTTTCTCAAGTTTAATCAACATCAACGGGGCATTTCAGACGAAATTATTTGCAGGCTGCTTATAGGCACTGGACACCATTGGTAATTACTCAAAAGAATTGTTAGCATAAAAGCTTACTTGGTAACAAGCTGTTGATAGTATTAATCATTGTGAAAACGGCTCCCTCTGACGTAACGTAGTTTTCGAGAAAGAAGCAATTTTTTAATTTTTAGATTTTGAGGTCTTGAAATCAAGCATCTAAAAGCCCACAACTTCGTGTGACAAGGGTGTTATTTCTTCCATTACTATCTCGCAACTTCGACGACCAATTGATCTAAAATTTTCACAGGTTTTGTGCATATGTTGAGATACACCAAGTGAGAAGACTGGTCTTTGACAATTACCAAAGGTGTCTTTAATTATCATATTTATAACATGTAGGCCTTCGGATTGTTGAAAGTACACATTTTGTTTTAGCCACACATAGGTATGACCCTAACTTTAAGTTGCACGAATCGTTTACGCTACACTAAATTTTAAGCAAAACGTGAAGAAATTTTAAACTTTTCGAACAATATATGACCCGATGAATTGAAATAATTTGTAAGATTAGTTTTTATATACCTGGATTTCGTAAACATTGCAGACAGTCATTATAGACACAGATTTTTTGGCAATGATGAACAACATTGACACAGCATTGGTTCCTTCCTTGTGAATCTGTTTCACATCTGGAAGATACAAAACAAGTTTAAAGGGTTTGGGTGGGGTTTTTTTAGAACACAAAACACAATGTCCACATTTTACGTTAAATCTACACAGTTTGAAGATAATAAGGGTAGAAAGCTTCCGTTAAAATATTACTAGCTGGGGTGCTGTATAGTTTTTGAGAAATGAGTAAACCAATGTCACGAAAATAATTGTAGCATTTATATATTTACCAGTACTGGTATTTATGCGATTATAATAACTGTTGGGAGACTCGGAAAACAAAAAATATTAGAGCATGTTAAACTTACTTACCAGAATCTCCTGATTATCGCTATGTGATTTTCACTTTTGTTTTCTCAAAAACCTGACGACTAAAGAAGCTATAAATTTCTACAAGTAACTTATGTTGCATCCATCTTCACTCACAGGGATATGAATTTAAGTCTTGGCCGAAACACTTGGTACACAAAAGGATTAAAACCCTTTAAATACACTTTACACTAATTGATTATATTCAAAATAATTGTTGGCATAAAAACTTACTTGGTCACAAGCAATAGAGGGCTGTTCATCACAGCTCTGCCGCTGAAAAATTCACTCACCTATTATTACAGAATCTGCCTATGGTTGTATAAATCTCTTCATCATCAAAGTCGGACGATGCACCGGTACGTTTGCACATCCATACACTAAAAGCCATCAAGAAGACGAGCACTTTAACCCCCGAAGCGCGAGGCTTGGGTCCCAGTCCCGGCAGCATCATTCCTGCAGATTATTCTAGTTTATTATTTATCCCTGATATGCAAATTTCCATCTAGTAAATCGTTACGGTACCCGCTGCTAAAATATAGAATTCGAGTGCCTCTAGCTACAGACCAGGCGCGCAAGTGTTGGGCACCGCGCGCCACTGCTTCGGTGTACCTGTGCCTATTTTGTGTGCACAAAGACACGAGAAAATCACGTTCCTTCTTTTACTCTCCATAGAAATTAGATGTTTTCCTCAACGACTTACACAATTTCCTTGCCAGGACATCATGATATACCAATGCAGATCACTGACCTCAAATATTTGCAACAAAATAGAAACCGAATCATCTTGAAAAAAAGGTGCTTGTCTTAGGTGAGTTAGGGGTCAAAGACACGGAAACTGCATAATAGTCCCTAAAATGCGTTACATCGGCAAGGTATTTTGTCAGAATTTTACTTTCTGCTTTAATAATTTAAAACAATTATCAAGAATGTAGTACGCCGCCTATGCAGCCATATCAGGGAAATTTCATAGATTTTCGAGAAAGACATTGAATTCACATGAAAAGTAAAAAGGGAAACCGTTTTCTCGTGTTTTTGAGCACAAAATTAGGCACAAGTACACCGCAGCAATGGCGCCCGGCGCCCATGGCGGCGCCCAGCACTTGCGCACCTGAATTGGTGTATACCGGGCAATCTCGGTGGTCTATAGTTGGCAAAACACTGCTCAGAATTGCAGAGGTCGTTGGTTCGATACCCACCCGAGTAATATGCCTGTGGTGTGTTGTTCACAGAGCTTGGGAAAGTGCTGAGTATCCGTTGCTAACAAACATCGGTGTATTTTGGTAAAACCAAAATTAAGATCCCAGTTGTTAACCCACTATGAAGATCCTCGTGTGCCAAAAACTTGCCATTTAAACGTCGTCCTGCATCAGTTCTAATCAAATGGAATAAATTGCCCTGCCGATACTAATTTATATTAATTTATAAAAGCCAGGAGGAAGTTGCTGCAATATTATTAGGATGAATCTTTGCAAAACGTATTTTGTCATTGTTTGTTTAGTATTCAAACTACTGAACTGCTTTGTTTTGTGCATTTATTTGTGTTTGAAATAAACGGTTTTGCTAAACTGAAACAGGCGAGAGTAGTGACGTCAGATGTTTTGTATGCTATTATTAATTTAAAAGATTCTATAATATACTAAGTTTTTGACTGTTTCGCCCCCATTTAATGGTAACCTCAACTCATTGTTATCACTAGGCCCTGCGTGAGCAGCTGTTCATAAGTACAGTACACATTGTTCTTATACCAAGTGATGCACACTGTTTGTGTACACAATGGAAAACGTTGCCTTGGATAGGTCGAGTTGGTCTTTGAAAAGCGTTTGTAACCGTTTTTTATAAAATGCATATTGTTGGAAAGATGTTTTAAAAGTAGAATACAATGATCCACACAAACTTGCCTCGAAATTGCGTGGTTTTTCTTTTACTGTGCGAACTAACACGGTCGGCCATTTATGGGAGTCAAAAATTTGACTCCCATAAATGGCCGACCGTGTTAGTCGACGAGGTATAAGGAAAACCGTGCAATTTCGAGGCATGTTTGTGTGGATCATTGTATTCTACTTTTAAAACATCTTTCCAACCATATGCATTTTATAAAATAAACGTTTACAAACGCTTTTCAAAGACCAACTCGACCGATCCAAGGCAACGTGTTCCTTTAATTGGGTATGTATTGGCAAGCTTCCGTTTGTGTTTCGTAGACTTTGTTGTCAAGAGTACTATAGTTTCTCTGAACCCTTCACTTCAGGTCAATCAGGCAGTTGGTTGAATTTCGTCATTGGAGTCAAATCTTTGAACCAATGGGTTGTTATTCCTTTCCGCTTCAATCAATGTAGACGTATCATTGTTATGACATGTCGTGGGAACAGCCAAAACCAAGTTCCTCGTCCACCATTTAACAGAAAAGCATTGTTTGGGCATCAAAAGGTGGCAATAAAACACCATTCAACCGGCACCGCTGTGAACCAAATCGCAGATCGGGTATTTCCCATTTTACCCCCAAACTTTACACACATTGTGCAACCGTAACCGACCGATGAAAACAATTTAACTACATTGGGTTTTTTTTCTATGCTATTTTGGGTGATTATTAATGCAAGAGTGACATCACAACAGAGAATTTTGAACAGAAAAATATATTTGCTTTTTATTATTTAATATAACTGCTATAAGCATATTCTTTTGAAAAGTTCTTTCCGAATAAACCACTTAGGATTTAAATTGAATTGTTTCTACTGCATAATTATATTCTACTTGGGTCAAGATTATGTACATCATTAAGGATGTTGTAAGAAAGTGAATTAAGTAACAAATATAAAAACAAATTGCAAATGAGAAAATAACATTCATATTAAGATCATTGACTATTTCTATGGCAAACTTTCGGGCAGATGTACTTTGTGAGATTTATGAATTTTTTTATTGATTTATTTTTTTATTATTTATCATTTATGAAGTTCAATTCTCCGGACAATACACGTAGTAAGTTTCTACAGATTATTAAGCTGCTTAAAGGCGCTGAGCTCCTTTGGCGACTGTCACGCTAAGACCAGTGTTTTCACTTGGTGTATCCCAACATATAAAATAACAAACCTGTGAAAATTTGAGCTCAATCGGTCGTCAAAGTTGCCTAATGTGAAAAAAAACATAGGATTCGAACTGCCTCCCGGGCAACCTCGGTAGTCCAGTTGGTAACTGTTCTAGAATTGCAAAGGCCGTGGGTTCGAATCCCACCCGAGTAATATATGCCTGTAATTTTGTTTTCACAGAACTCGGAAAAGTACTGAGTATACAGTGCTTAACACACATCAGTGCATTTGGGTAAAACCACAATTAATATATTTAAGATCTCTTGGTTATACAAATAGTTTTTAAAGATAAAATTTACAAAATACAATCACAAAATAACATTACTTCTTTATTCCACACGTCATTGTAACAGATATCACATATCCCAAAAATTTGCCAAGATGATTTTCAACATTTGTATTTCAATATCTAAACAGGTATGTTTCCTTTAGTTATAAACCTCAAATTAAGTCCAGGAAACGAAAACAGTTCCGTTAAATATGAATTACTTATAAGATAATGTTTGGCCCAACATCAACTTTCTTCATCAGCGACCATACACAAAATCTTAAGTAGAGCTACGCTGCCAGCAGTGTGTGATTAATATTTACAAATAGTGACATAAGGCTACATGGACGAATGTGTTTAAACGTTAGGGGGCTGCATGTTCATACCGGTTTACATTTATGGTAAACCTCAACAAGGCTGCAGCGTCGGCTCCGGGACCCAATTTCATGGTGGTTTCAGTTACAAAATCTCCGCTCTTTTATAAACGGCGCTGGACACCTTTGGTATAAATTGAAAGACCAGTAGATATATTCTCACGTGGTGCATCTCAGCATATGCATAACAAATTTGTGAACGTATTGATTCAATGGCAATTAGTCGTCGAGGTTGCAAGAGGACAATAACAGAAAAAACACTCGTTGTACAAGTGTGTGTACTTTCAGATGCATGCAAAGGTTTATCAGGCCTTTTTTTATTTGAGAAAGAAATCACCTCTTTTTCAAAAACCACGTTACTTAAGAGGGAGCTATTTCTCACAATGTGTTTTACTATCAACAGCTCCCCATTACTCGTTACCGAGTAAGATTGTATGCTTCTACAAATTATTTTTAGTATTATGTCCAGTGACTGTAATAGGTGGTTTTAAATCAGTCCCCATTTTTAGATATTCAAACTTGCATATTGGTCGCCATCCTCGCTCTCTGGTGGCTCAACCTTCTGCGATCGGATACCAGTCTTGTTGTTAAGATGATCGTATGGGGACGAGGAATCATTTCTCCTTGCAGCCAAGGCTGGCAATTTAAGAGGCTCGTATCCAGATACCGCGTTTAGCTGCAATGGCATATAGGAATGATCGTTTCCCTGGTTTGGAAAGCCCACTGGGGGAGGGTTCGCAGCTTCATCCAAAACTGTTTCGTTATCGTTGTCTTGTGAACGCTCCAGTTTAAAATAATTATGATCTTGGGGGGTCTGCTCGTAGCTACTTTGCTCTTTGGGAGGTCTTTTCTGGACTTCATCATATCTATGGGCTTGGGGAGTCTTAACACCAACTGGGTCGTAACCTAATGGCGCAAGTTCAAAATTATGACCTTTTGGGGTCTTCTCTGCGTTTCTTTGCTCTGAGTGTGGTGTTCTCCTTACTCCATCATATTTAGGGACTTGTGTGGTCTTACCACGAGTCACTGCATTGCTTACTTGCCCTAATTCATAATATTTAGGGGCTTGGGTGAGCTTACCACCAGTCACGTCATTGCTTGCTTGCCCTAATTCATAATATTTAGGGGTCTCCTCGCCCGCCCGACCGTCATTTGACTGCCCAAGTTCGTAGTATTTAGGAACCTCGTGGGTTTCTGAACTGTTCCTTGCGGTAGTCGACGAGCTTCCACTTGGCTCGTTTTCTTCGTAGCGATTCACAGGCTTGGATGTCCCCGGGTCAAATGCTGGGTTTCCCTCAGGCCGGTGATCGTATGCGTAATTGTATTCCGTGCCGCCGAGTGGATCTGGGATCTGGGCTCTCTCTGGGGAAAACATAAGAACACATTGTCAGGTGTTATCCATACTTTCAAAATTTCTGGAAATCTATTAGTAAAGGAACACGTTGCCTTGGATCGGTCGAGTTGGTCTTTAAAAAGCATTTGAAACCGTTTGTTTCAAAATGCATATGGTTAGAAAGATATTTTAAAAGTAGAACACAATGATCCTCACAAATGCGTCTCAAAACTGCGTGGTTTTCCTTTGTGGCCGACCGTGTTAGTCGACGAGGTAAAAGGAAACCACGCAATTTCATATGAAACTTGTTTGGATCATTATATTCTGCTTTTAAAATATCTCTCTATTCATATGCATTTTATAACAAACGGTTACAAACGCTTTCTAAAGACCAACTCGACCGATCAAAGGCAACGTGGTCCTATTTCTACCTCCATGCTTTAAACTATGACCGGTGAAAGCCTCGATAAACAGTATTAAGAGAGATGTAATCTGAAAACCACATACACATAAAATCTTTAGAACGATTTGTATAGATGCAAGTAGTGGGTAGCCGTGCTAGACGGGTCATTGTAAAGAAGAAAATAAAATGAAGCACTTTAATGACTCATTAGTTGTAAATAAATATCTGCATATGCTTTCATATCAACAACTACTTGCATCTGACGAAGCTGCTACAAACAACTCATGCAGATATTTATTTATTGTTCAGTTGGTCATTTAAGTGTTATTTTTCCACTTTCTATAGATGAGTAATTTCAAAATAAATATATATATTTATACATTTATCACAAACCAAAGATCTGTATAACCCTCCCTTTAAGAAAAGTAAAAACAACAATTTCATATAATCCAAAATTAGTTTGGACATAAAGCATATGCATAGCCTTATCCACCAAGCTGGCACGACCATTGGTAAAGTTTCCTGGATTTCCTAATAGTACCTTGTTGGTCTTCACTTCACTATGATTGAGCTCTCAAATTGCAGAAAAGCCAGTGGATTGAATTAGAAAAGGTTCGATTCTTGTAAATAAAATAAATAAAAAAACTTACCAGCCAAACTGACATCAGAAGAATTTGTGGCATTCCTGGAGAAAAATGGATATCATATTAAAAATATAGGCATTGTTTCGTTTCCAAAATGTTAATTACTTCGTTGGTATTGTTGGAAAGTAATTTTCAGCGTGATAAGAAAGAGAGGTTTACTATTATTGTGCGATGTGAAGTCCAATCTGGGCCATCATAGGATACCCCTTACATGATTAAAAACCTAGTTTAAACGACACGCATGCTCTAGAATTGCAAAGGCATGGTTCGAATCTCACCCGAATAATTATGCCTGTGATTTAATTCGCAGAACTCGGGAATAGAGTGCTAACACACATCGATGTATATTGGTAAAGCAAAAACGAATCTTCTTTTTTAAATGCTTACGTTGTTACTTTCTTCGGTGTTGACTTGTTTCTTCTACGCCTCACTAAACACACCACCAATAGGACCAGGAGAACAATGACCAAAATGGCTCCTAAAACAATGGCTATTGTATTGGTCCCTCCACTGTCTGACTTTCGGGGAAATGTGGTTCCACTTGGCTGGTCACGTGTTGAAGAGGTTGGTGCTGTCTGATGGTCACTTATTGGCGAGTTATATGCGGTTGTCTGGTCACCCATTGGCAGGGTTGCTGTTGTTTGGTCACCCATTGGCGAGATTTTTGTTGTCCGGTCACTCACTGACGAGGTTGTTGCTGTTGGCGGCCCTGGTGACGAGCCCGGCAAACCCGTTGTGGTTGCATTGTCCATGCAGCTTCTATTTAATTAGAAAGAAAATAATAAAGTTTTGAAAACCATGCAAAAGCTATAGGTTTGTCATGAAAGTGCAACAATGCAGATTATGTTATGATTTGGGTCAAAATACGATCTAAAGTCTGAAATTATGTCGCTTTAAAGGTAAAAATGATGTCATTGATACCCGAGGATTGGAGGAATAATGCATAGGGAATGTCAAATTTACGTTGTCTTTGATGTATTCGTGTTAAAAGCTATCCGTAATCATCACAACAAGCTCACTCTTGATTTACAATGCATGTGTTGGTGCCTACAGTACTTGTTGTATAAAGTACGCGTACTCGGAGATCTAATACCCGGTACTCGGCTGCTGGACTCGGTACTCGGATATCAGAGCATTTCTTACACTTGTAGGCCCCTACTATTGTACTAAATGACCCAACTCGTACTCGAATACTTTTGGCCACCATAGCACACGCAGTACTTGACACTGTAAACGGTACTCAATCACAACACTTTTAAAAGTAAAACAAAGCATGACTGTTTGTGTTTTTTGTTTTTGTCCTCAGGAGTGTTCAAAGGGGGAAATGTACGATATATCGAAAGGAACACATATTTTTGAGTTACGCAACAGCCTGCACGACTATCAGCACTTTGTTCTGATGTACAATGTGAGATTTCATGAGTCAAAACTCACCCTGATACAGAGTCCCTTGGGGCCTGTCCCCCTTCTGGGTCAATCTGACATAAATTCGGGATCAAACGGACGCAGGTTTCGAGTCCAAATCCCGCCTTTAACCAGTTTCCGGGTCAGTTTGACCCATTTATGGGTCAGGCCCGTTGAGACATGGAATCCGGGGTCAAAGCATACCCTGGAGTTTCTATGGGAGATGTGGTTATTCGATTGTACATTGAAGGCGTCTACACCTTACGCTCTTCTCTTGCACATTTCAAATATACATTATTTTGATTTTCTCGTTCAAAACCGTATAGTAAACAAAGGAGGGAAGCATCTGAAAGAAATCTGTTTTCCAACGTGAATTTCGAAAAGGGAAAAGTGCTGTTTAGCTCACACCAAAATATATACCTTCCGATTTGCGATTGCTGGTTTGGAGTTGTTGGCCAAAATTCATTTTCTTTACACACGCAAAGAGGTTGAATATCCATTAAGGACGAGTTGGAGTAAAGGCAAAAACCTCTATGATCTTTATTCCGACACACGATGGCATCTCGATAACCGCAAACATAAAACTGACCCTCTTCCATACACATGGGATGGTCTGCTGTAAAAAGAATGAGAAAATATTTTCATTCGACACTCAAAACAATTCAAATAACAACCGAACAATAAGAGGTAAAACAAATACACTTTTTGTGTATACGGCTGCTTTGCACTTGATCGTGTTTAGTCATGGTTCTTTTACTTTGGCAAAGTTGGATGTTATTTGTTGATGTTTTTACTTCCTCCATGGTTTAATCACTTAGATATACCGATACTGTAACTGTCGTTGTGTCGTGAAATATCATAAGTACTGAAAAAACATTCAGTTTGATAGACAATGACTAAGAAATCTAAAAGTTATTGTCAATTTACTTATTATAATTAAAATAATATCGAAGTCTTATATAGAGCACGTATCTACCAACAAGGTACTCAAGGCGCTGAGTATATACAAACTTTCAGAAAGATGGGTAATTGAATTAATGAATTCTGAGACCCAAATAATATGTAGCACCTTATAAGGGTTTACAAGGTGCTACGGCGCATACAGCAGCACAGCCAGGAACACCGGGGCGAACCCCTTCTCTTTTCGATAAGTGCACTGGGTTCTTTTACATTACTTCACATGTGATCAACGGCTTTACGCCCCATCCGAAGAACGAAGCAATGGTTAAATGTCTTGTCTTACCCGTATCAATATTTTGTTGTATCTGTATCCTTACAAATGTAAACAAACCTGTGTCGATATAACATTGGAATGCAGAATTGACAGATTTGATACAGCAAAACCGTGTGTCTCCGCTAGACATGCAAGCAGCACTGTAAATAAGAACACGATACTTGATAAACAATTAAAATTGATAAGTAAGACACGCCATGATTACTAAATCTTAGGTGAACATCTTCAACGTTTTATGGGGAGAGAATTTTTTTTAATAATTCAAATTTGTTGGTTGGTTGCTGGCGCGGTAATCATGGGCAAAATTATTTCGATTACCCCCCCCCCCTTTTTCTCTGACCCCCCAAAACTGCTGAGTATCTTTTTTCGAATTTTTATAACCAGTTCAGTCAACATTTATTGCAACCACCTTTATTCACAGAATTCAGAGATTTAGAAAATAACATGGAATACATCTTGAAGGATATCTGAGGTTTTTTAAACCATGGCAATTGTTATGTAAAATTGATTTTTAATTTTCCAAACTGTTTCCACCTTTATAACCATTGTCTGCACAATAAGAAAGCGTTTTGCCATAGTTGAAATAATTTTGTCTACCTTTTTCTTTTTTTTTTCTTTTTTTTTCTTTTTTTGTCAAAATTTAATACAGATTAATTATACGCAGTAGGCCTATAGGTTTTTTCCCTTTAAAGTAATAAACTCCAGTCCATGGCTGTTCATCAGTCATTAAGAATACAGTGTGTTTTGTTGTCTTTATCGCAAATAAGGATAGGAATAAACGAGATAATTACCCCTCTATGCCCGGACAAAAGTGCATCCTTATTTGTGACCTCACATAGCCTCCTTGCAACTCATGTGGGAGATTTGTTTGAGCTAACACCGAGTACCAGTTAAATCCAACAGTCAAGATGGCAATTAAAACCAGGCATATTGTTGGAGGTATTGTTGTCAGCATTGTAGAAATTGTTTTCCGCTTTCCTTTACTTTGTTATTGTCACGCTCAAGCTGTCGATATCCAATTGCCATTGATGAACTGCAGCTAGTACATGTAAGTAACCGTTCTTTCCAACGAGCTTCATGTGATCACAATGTCTTTTCACACCATACGGTAAACGTTGTGAAATAAACATCGCACACATGGGTATCCCTTTGCATACGTAATACTTTGCAAGTTTCACTTTATATCCAGCGTTTCGGCCACTTTGCAGTAAAGCACCAGATGCAGCTGTACTATCATGACTTCCCTGTCACCATTCCTTCCTCCATGCTGTCACTAAACTACTTCATTAAAATCAGCCTAACTGGGCGGTGAGTAAGAACATAAAAACAAAAGTCTCTTTCCGTGTTCTTGTCGGCGAATTCACGAAGTCCGTAGAAGAAATACGAACGAAAACCGATATACTCGTGTATACTCTACGAGCTTTGCAAGTTTCCTGGTGTGACCATGGGACGATTATGGCAATGATGACTCGTCCAACACTAGTAAAGTGCAATGACGGTGCCCTGGACAACAATAACTTGTGACGTGACTACGCTAAAGTGAAAGCATAATACAATACATCGTCACACTTCACTGAGCACAATGCGTACACAAGGTTTTTGTAAAATTGATTTATGCGATATTCATGATGTGAACTGTTTACAAACTCAACCTCCATCTCCATTAAAGGCAGCGGACACTATTGGTAATTACTCAAAATAATTATTAGCCTAAAACCTTTCTTGGTAATAAGTAATGATAAAAATGATAGTTTAAAACATTGTGAGAAACGACTCCCTCTGAACTAACGTGCTTTTCGAGAAAGAAGTAATTTTTCACGAATTTGATTTCGAGACCTCAGATTTAGAATTTGAGGTCTCGAAATCAAACATCTGAAAGCACACAACTTCATGTGACAGGGAAGTGTTTTCTTTCACTATTATCTCGCAACTTCGACGACCGATTGAGCTCAAACTTTCACAAGTTTGTTAATTTATGCACATGTTGAGATACACCAAGTGAGAAGACTGGTCTTTGACAGTTGCCAATAGTGTCCTGTGTCTTTAACTTTCGGACTTTCTATACTATCTTTCTATGCTATCTTCCAATACTATACTTTCTATCAACTTTCTATTCTCAGTGAACAAGGAAGTTAGAATTTAAAACGTTCACTCAACAATAAACTACTGCTAGACAACAAACATATACAATTCACTCATGACTTTGCAAAAAAAACACTGGGCAGTCTCCTGCCAATGACTAGAGCAAGCTAGTCGAAACGTTGAGACCTAATTTTAAGAAATCACTCTGTGGTTGTGGAGTTAAAAGCGATCCACTATAAGCGAAAGTAGTAGTCCAGGCCGATTTTCTACCCACAATAATAAGTCCTAAAGTCGTGTACGGTACCATGGTTTAATGATGAGTTCTTTATTAAACTAAATAATTCAAATGATCTTCATCTGATTTTCCAATTACTTTTAAGACCGCCTTATAGGTTACACTGGTCATTTTCGGCAGAAAGACCCAATTTTCATCCATGCATTAGTACGATACCCCTTCAATTCAGTCGTAACCGCGTCAATTTGATTTCAATTTCAGTTAGATGACATACATACAATCGTTGAACTATTGTTAACACGTGAAAACGTTCGATTTAGAGGAGGTGCGACTAAACATTTCTGCGAAAAACGACTGCGAGCTTTAATGTTGTGTGAGTGAACTGTTAAATTCAATGCTAATCTTTTTGTACTTAGCATAGTGCAAAAAGCACTGCTTTTGTATACACATTCGGTGAAATTGAATGACTGTGCCGAGGAGCTTTCAATTATTAGCTCATAATAGACAAACGCGCCGCTCAAAATGGCCACTTTATTTTCGAAAATGACCGGGGAAAAATAATACAAATCCAAATTAAGTGATACCCTAGCATTGTTTATTATTTCTTGAAATTTATGACATTCGTACGAATTGCAGCAAGTGTTTGTTTTACACATTCTTTACAGCCCTTTAAACACCAGCGGCAGTTCCCAAGAAAAACAACCGGTTCGAAACTACTGGAGAATTCTAACCCCCCTCCTCCATCTACTGTTCGTTCAAGTTTCTGCTAACTCCCGGGATATCTTGCGTAATTGCTTATGGGTATTCTAAAAAAGCAAGCACTGTTGTTTAGTTTTATTCTGAAAGACTAATACTATTTATAAATTTCACACAATAACCATTTGTCTTTAATTTCTTTCTGAAATGGTTTCGTTATTCGAGAAAACTGCATCCGAAAACCTACAAGACCGCAGCTGATTTCAGTTGTTAAAAACAATTTAAGGACAACGCATTTACTTAATATTTTTCCTGACTCACACGACATAAGTCTTAACTTATTTCACGTATATTTTTATCACAAAACATGAACACCGTCTACGACCATTTTGTCAGCTCTGCCAATCGTATAATACCTTTGACACTCATAGGCAGGGGTAACTTTTACCCATGTAAATAGGAATTGGTATTTAGTTTGCCAGTGTTAACAATTAATTGGAAAGGGATGTTCCTAACCATTATACCAAATGTCATTTCGTGAGGGTTGCCATCGTTAGTTTGTGAAGCACTTGGTGTGTAATTATACCTAATAGGTTTTTAACTAAGCTGCAAATTGCAATGTCCGTTTTGATAACTACAATTAATAATTGAGACTGACATTAAACTTGCACTAAATTAATATGTAAACCAAAAAATACAAAGTTTTACATTATGCAGTTTCATCTAGTTTTATGAAAAAAAGAAAAAAAACTTTACACAAGTATGTAACATAAAATAATTCTGAAACAGGGGTTTCGTCTCTTTTGATTTCATTGTTCATTTAAAAGAAATGTATGAACGGATTGATTTGGCTGAAATTATTTAAGTTCTAAGAAAAATACTTTTGTTATTTTAACAGACAATTATAAAAAGTTCCTTCCCAAAAACAAAATACTGTGTAACAACAAAAAACACAAGTATATTTATGTTTATAAAAAATGCCTATAAGGCTGCGACTGTACCACCTATACCCCGAAACATATAAATCAGTAGGAAGGTAAAAACAGTATACCTTTACAACCTTTCTAATACCTTTATTATTCCTAAGGTATATGACAAATTTAGAGATCACTTTCTTTCGAAATAAGTATGCTCTATGATTTCCTCCCCACCGGGTAGGCCTCCTTCCCCACAGACCTCATTATTAGCTCCAATGGTCGCGACGCCCGTTGCTTTAGTCGTGGCTTTTATGTCCGGAATCTCGTACAAGACCTGTGTGGTATCTTTGGTCGGCAGCTCCGGGGCTATGCGATCGCTTCCCCCGGGTGGCTGGTTGGGCATCCCTGGTGAAAGTTGCTTGTGTTCTACGAACCGAGAAAGACCTCTTTTCTGCTTGTTAGATTTGACATTACCATAGGTGTGGTTAACGGCATCTTCATGTACGGCAGTTTCGTGATCCGTTGGAGTGACGTCAGCATATGCGTAGTCGCCACCTCTTGGAACCAATGTAGGAACTGGTATCCGCGAATCGGGGGCTGTAAGGGGAAAATTGTTATAATTATAAGAGGATGACGCACAAATGTTGAGGGTTACTCCTATTATAACTTTGTTTTTTTCTTGGAAATATCATCGTCATATAAAATACTTACCAGCTGAATTGGCAGCGGAGTTTGTGGGATTCCTGTATGAAAAATCGACATGATTATATAAATTGTTTCCAAACTGTAAGTAAGTGGTTTATGTGAAATGGGATTGCGATAAGAAATCACAGGTTTTATTTGCTGTCTCATTTGCTGTTCGCGAAGTATCTTCACTTTAGCTACGTTCTTGGCTGTCGATCAACTCAGCTAAAAGTATTATAGTTTGTATAGGCCTATGTGCATGGTGAAGGCAAGACTGCTGAAACACATCACAAGGGTGTCAAAGTAAAATGGCGGGTTTCTTGTTTGTTTGGAAGCTATTGATTTCTTATTTGGTAGTTTTGTTTGTAGGTTGCGTTGAGTCATTAAATTAAGGTTAATGCTGTTCTATCCTCCGCTCCCTTCACTTTTTCAAGATTCCGGTTTTAGCTTTAGTTGTTGTGGAAACAATACAAAGGTGGCCCTGAAGGGACATCACACACTGCAAATACTTTCAAATTCTGCTACACTGCATATAAGTGCTTTCAAAGAAACTTGCAATGTGTGATGTACAATCAGTGTCACCACCGGATAGCTTTAGCAATCAATTTAGCATGATCCAAAACTTGTTTGTAATGTGGGGGGGAAGTTGCTCTGGCCCACCCCATGAATGTTTGTTTTAAGATTATATATTGTGATATTTAAAAAATAAACAACATACAAAATATTAACAATTCTCACTTTGTTACTTTCATTGGGGGTGTCTGGTTCCTTCTGCATTTCACCAACATCACCACTAGCGCTAGCAAGACAAGAAGGACAATAACCAAGATGGCTCCTAAAACAATGGATGTAATGTTGACCTCCACACTGCCTGGCTTTCGGGGAGCGATGGTTACAGTTGTCTGGTCACTCGTTGGAGAGATTACTGTTGTCTGATCGCTCATTGAAGAGGTTACTGTTGGTGGCCCTGGGGACGAGCCTGGCGAACCCACTGTGGTTTCAATGTCCATGCAACTTCTGTTTCATATTAAAAAGTATAACGGTTGGTTTGACACAATCGAGGTTCAAACTGATGATTTGTATATGAAGAATTTATTTTAAAAAAACTATGAAAACAAGAGTATGCCCTAATTGCGAACAGCATTTGAATACATTCGCATAAGAATAGTGTGACGCGAACATGACCTTTGTTTGTCATTTGAATATGACCCGGTAGAGTGTCAAAATCACTCGTGTTTGGACAATGGTCTGCCGCGGTGAGATAGTCGAGTTGTGGCGGTGCTCTCGCGAGATCACTGTTCTCCGCGTACTACTGGTTGCCGACCATTAAATGGTGCCAGCAGTCTCGCGAGAATACCGCGGGAATCGCAGGGATTCAGAACGCTATCACCGCGACGATACTATTTAATGACTTGTCTACAAGTCTAGTTTGGGGTCAAACTGACGCAAGATTTAAACCGGTTCTCGCTTGAGCCTGACCCAGAAATGAGTCAGGCCTCATCATGGGTCACGGTGACCTCGAACCCAGTTAAAAATTGACCTGTGAGTTTGAGAGCGCAGCTTGTGGTAAATCATTGAAGACGTCTAACAGTAGAGATCAGTCAATCTCCCGTGTAATCTTTTTTCTTGTTCAGCACCGCAGTAAACGAACATCAGGGAAGCATTTGGTACAAATCATTTTTCCAAAGTGAAAATCGAAATGCGAATTTGCTTTTTATCTAAGAATATTGGTTTTATCCAACGTCAAATTCCATACCTTCTGATTTGAGACGCCTGTGCGTCAGACGCTGGCCAGACGCCATTTTCTTTACACACGCACAGAGGTTGAATAGAGGACGAGTTGGAGTAAATGCATGAACCTCTACGGTCTTCATACTGACACACGATGGCATCTCGATAACCGCAAACATAAACTTGGCCATCTTCCATACACATGGGATGTTCTGCAATAACACGAATGCGAAAATACTTTTAATGCGACCTGACGAACAAAATCAAATGCTAACCGAACACGCCTAGGTGCACAACAATAATTTGTTTGAGGGGGTCCTATTGTTAGTTTGGTATTTTTACCTCGAAAATAGATGAATGTTACGTCTTGCGGGTGTTTAAGGGGAATGGGTGGTTGTTACTGATCGATTCGTTAAATCCATAAATGTAAATAATATTGATTTACAATAAAACTGTAAACATTTCGTTCAAAAAGGTGATAGCGTTTCTGAAGAAAGATTAATCCTGAAATACACAATCTAAGAACTGTTTCTCAGATTGACGATCTTTTAAATCCCTTTCTCTAAAACCACATTTCTGGAGGAGGGAAATGTTTCCCAACATGTTACACATTATCAACAGCTGCAGTGTATCTTAACAAGTTTTATGGTTATTGTTTTTTGTTAGTAATTACTTATGGTACACCCTCCCTTAAGGAATATAGATGTGCCGATACTGTCTAATAAAAACATTTTCGTTGTGCCGTGAAAATATTATTATAATCTCATAATATCAAAATTCATGCGGTTGAGGGCGCTGACAGATAAATTATCATAATGACTGCTTGTATAATTCTATTTACTCTGATGAAAAGGAAAAAAACATCAAAAACTTAAAAAAAATGCTGGAAAAATAGCTGAAAAGTTTATGTTTATTTCAAGAAGTTCTAAAGAGAGAAAAAATCTAAACAAACCTATGTCTGCGAAACATTGGTGTGTATTAATTCCACAGCAAATAGACTGTAGGTCTCCACTAGGCAAGCATCTATCCCTGTCAATAAAACACAAACTGACAACTTTATAAACAACTGGATAAGTTTAGTCATGCCATGATTGTTAAAAATCTGTTGAAAATCATCAACATGTTTTAAGAACAAAAACCTCAAAATTGTTGATTGGTGGTTGACGCGTTGGCAGTGGCGAAATGCTCCCCCCCCCCCCTCCCTCAAACTGAACAAAACTGTTCATATCACTGTAAATATTTCGATTTTGATCAATCAGCTACGTACATTTAAACGCGGGTGCAACAGGACAAAGAAAACCTACATCATATCTGTTGTCAAAAAATGTGTCAAACAATGCAATAATATGTTATGTACATTATAAATTATTAATTTTCAACATGTTTTCATCGTTATACAAGTAACAACCATAATATTATCGTGTGAATAAATGCATTATTGGTCATTTTTCCAGCGAAGTTAAGGAGGTATTTGTTTGAAACAACACTTAATTTATTCGTAATGTTTTTAAAATCAAATTGAAACTATTGACTCCCCATCATGGCTAGTATTTTGGTCATAAAAAAATGGAACTATGTTTGGTCTATATCGCCAATATGGGATATAAGAATAATGAAGATGATTACCCGCCATCGGCACAGAAGTGCATCCTTATTTGTGACCTCACATACTCTCCCTGCAACTCAATTGGGAGATGGCTTTGAGCCGACGCTGAGTACCAGTTTGTCCATTGTCCAACAGTCAAGATGGCCAACAAAACGAGACACATTCTTTGAGGTATCGTCTGCCACATGATGGTTTACCAGTTGTTTTACGTTTTCGTTTACTTAAAATTGTTCAATTTATTGTCACTATCGAGTCGTCAAGATCCAAGTTAGGTTTCATCAATTGTCATATTGATGAACTGCAGCTGGTAGTTTTCAACAAGTTTTGAAAACGAGCTTCCTTTGTGATCACAGTGTCCCTCAACACCGTAATGTGTCAAATGTTTTGTTTTGCAACAACAAGCATCTTTTGATCGAAACTGGCTGCGATCTAAACTTGCATTTTTGTGCGTGTTTTTAATTTATTTTTGTATGCCCAAATAACAGTTCATTTTTTTTGCAATACAGTGTTTACAGAAAATCGACTCCCATCCATGCATGTTCATCAAGCATCAAAGTACAGTCATTTGATTTCATCTGGGTCCGCCTGACGCTTGTTATTTTTACTTTATTGTAAAATGAATGTTTGTACATGTATTGCATTTTTTCACTAAATTTCTGCTTCCTTTTGAACTGTTGTGTATGTGAAAACCATAATGCTAATTTTGCTCATGTATTTTATACTGCATTTTAATGTTTTCTTGGCTATACTGAGCATTTAAGTTAAGATAAGTTAAGCTAAGTGATACGCCTATACCAACAATAGGATATGAACAAACGAGAATAATACCTTCCGTTGTCACAAAAGTGCATCCTTATTTGTGTCACCACGTATGTTACTTGTAATTCCACTGGGGGTAGACTAATGTTTTGAGCTGACGCAGAGTTCCAGTTTGTCCATGGTCCAACGGTCAGGTTGGCAATTAAAACCAGGCACATTTGGGGGTTATTGTTTTCAACATTGTATAAGCTGTTTTCCGTTTTCTTTTAGGCCCTACTTTGTTAAATTGTCACGCTCAAGTGGTCGAGATCCAATTATCATTGATGAACTGCAACTAGTAAGCTTCATGTGGTCATTGTGTATTTTTACACCATACGAAAAACAACAGTGCTGTGAAATAAATATAGCTGACGGAGAAAATACAACTTTCACCTTGTAAACATAAAACATTGCATACATAAATCTGTGCATTCATAAAACTTTGCATCAAACAAACGACGAAGAAACTTCGTAATCATGTCACTCTATACACGACCCTGCGTAATGGTCGATCACTCATAGCCAACGTAACCCAGGGCAATGCTGAGCCAGTCTACTTGCAAATGAGTATGTTAGGTTTGGCGTAAAATTGCACATTATCACCAACGTTTCGACCAGTTTACAGTAGTAAGCACCAGATGCTGCTGTGCTATTATTACTTCCCTGTCATCATTCCTTCCTCCATGCTGTCATAACTACTTCATTTAAATCAGCCAAACTGGCGGTGATGTTGAACATAAAACAAAAGTCTCTTTCCGTGCTCTGCAATGATCGGCTAATTCACGAAGTCCGTAGAAGAAATACGAACGAAAACTGATTACTCCTGTATACTTCACGATCTTCGTACGTTTCCTTGTGTGACCATCTATGGTGGGACGGTTATGATGACCCGGTAATAATAATATGACTCATAACAACACTAGCGGAGTGCAGTGACGGTGAGATGGACAATACTAACTTTTGACGTGACTATGCTGAAGTGAAAGCATAATACAATAAATACATCGTCACACTTCACTGAGCACAATGGTTGAGCACACCAGGTTTTGTAAGATTAATTTACGCGATGTTCATGATGGGAACTGTTTACAAACTCAACCTCCATCTCCACTTCGGATTTAAAGGCAGCGGACACTATTGGTAATTACTCAAAATAATTATTAGCCTAAAACCTTTCTTGGTAATAAGTAATGATAAGAGGTTGATAGTATAAAACATTGTGAGAAACGACTCCCTCTGAACTAACGTGCTTTTCGAGAAAGAAGTAATTTTTCACGAATTTGATTTCGAGACCTCAGATTTAAAATTTGAGGTCTCGAAATCAAACATCTGAAAGCACACAACTTCATTGTGACAGGGAAGTGTTTTCTTTCACTATTATCTCGCAACTTCGACGACCGATTGAGCTCAAACTTTCACAAGTTTGTTATTTTATGCACATGTTGAGATACACCAAGTGAGAAGACTGGTCTTTGACAGTTGCCAATAGTGTCCAGTGTCTTTAACTTTCGGACTTTCTATACTATCTTTCAATACTATACTTTCTATCAACTTAATATACTCAGTGAACAAGGAAGTTTGAATTTAAAAAGTTCACTCAACAACAAACAACTGCTAGACAACAAACCTATACAATTCACTCATGACTTTGCAAAGAAGCACGATACTTGACTATAGAGCAAGCTTGTCGAAACGTTGAGACCTATATAAGGAACTCATATCACTCACTCTGCGGTGTTGCGAAGTTAAAAGCGATCCACTATGCCGAAAGTAGTAGGCCCTAGTCCCAGCCGATTTTCTACACTCAATAGTAAGTCCTATAGCTGGCGTGTACGGTGCCATGGTTTGCTTTATTAAACTACTTTATTAAACTAATTGACTCAAAATTAGTTATCTTCATCTGATCTTCCAACTACGTTTAGGACGCCTCATAAGTTTTACTTGTCATTTTCGGCAGAAAGGCCCATTTATCCCATGCATTCATACGATGTTTCCCCCTTCAATTCAGTCGTAACCCCCATTCGATTTCATTTGCAGTTTAGATGATATACAAATACAATTGTTAAACTATTGGTTTTAACAAATGAAATTAGCTGTTGCGTTTTTGTAGTAAGAAATTTGTTTTTATGTTGTGTATCCCTTCGGGGTGATCGCATTGATTTGCATGTATCTTGTTTTTAAAGTCGCCTGGAAGTGGTATTTTGTCAAAATAAAGCTTTTGTCACTTAAATGTGTGTTTTGATAAAGAAACAGTTAACTAAGGTTCTAAAAAATTAGTTTCCCTTTTATTTACAAACTTAAAAGTAGGCCCGACCCGAGACGGCGCTGTTCGTGACGTCAATTGAGGCGCGATACTTGAAGAGAAAATGTGTAGTCTGGCCCCGTGCACTACGTTTGGATACCTGATCGGTATGATGCCTACGTACAGAACTACGGTCACGGAGCAGACAGCACGCACTTTAAATCCAAAATTAAGTTACACTTATAAGCAATATTGTCTTGTTTATTGTTTCTTGGAAATTAGGACATTCGTACGAATCGCAATAAGTGTTTGTTTTACACATTCTATACAGCCCTTTAAACACCAGCAGGAGTTCCCAGAGTCCAAGACAATGGCTTCGAAATTACTGGATATTCTAAACCCCCTCCTCCACCTACTGTCCGTTCATTTTTTTGCTAACTCTGGGGGATATCTTGCTTAAGGGTATTATTAAAAAACACAAGCACTGTTGCTTAGTTTAATTCTTAAAGCTTGTACCAATTATAAAGTTCACACAAGAACCCTTTTATCTTAAAAAAAAAAAATATTTCTGAAATTGATTCTTTATTCGAGAAAACTGTATCCGAAAACCTAAAAGACCGCAGCTGATTTCAGTTGTTAAAACTAAGCGAATGCATTCACTCATTATTTTCTCCTGAATCACACAACATAAGTCTAAACTTCTACAGGCTTTTTATTTCACGTATTTTTTCGGTTGATCACAAAACATGAAAACCGTCTACGACCATTGTCAGCTCTGCCAATCATGTATAATACATTTGACACTCATACGCAGGGGTAGCTTTTACCCACATAAATAGGTATTGGTATTTAGTTTGCCTGTGCTAACAAGTGTGAAAATGTATAACCAAAGACTCTTCAAAAAGGATGTTCCCAACAATTACACCATAATATGTAATTTCGGAAGGGTTGGCATCGTTAGTTTGTGAAGCACTTGGTGTGTAGTTATACCTAATAGGTTTTAACTAAGCTTCAAATTGCAATGTCCGTTTTGATAACTACGATTCATAATTGAGACTGACATTAAACTTGCACTAAATTAATATGTAAACAAAAAAATACAAAGTTACACATTATGCAGTTTCATTTAGTTTTATGAAAAAAAGGAGAAAAAAAACTTTACACAAGTATATAACATAAAATAATTCTGAAACAGGGGTTTCGTTTCTTTTGATTTCATTGTTCATTTAAAAGAAATGTATGAATGGATTGAATTATTTAAGTTCTAAGAAAAATACTTTTGTTATTTTAACAGACAATTATAAATAGTTCCTTCCCAAAAACAAAATACTGTGTAACAACCAAAAACACAAGTATATTTATGTTAAAAAAATGCCTATAAGGCTGCGACTATACCACCTATACCCCGAAACATATCAATCAGTAGGAAGGTAGACACAGTATACCTTTACAACCTTTCTTATACCTTTATTATTCCTAATGTATAAGACAAATCCAGAGATCACTTTCTTTCGAAATAAGTATGCTCTATGATTTCCTCCCACCCGGGTAGGCCTCCTTCCCCAAAGACCTCATTATTAGCTCCAACGGTCGCGATGCCCGTTGCTTTAGTCGTGGCTTTTATGTCCGGAATCTCGTACAAGACCTGTGTGGTATCTTTGGTCGGCAGCTCCGGGGCTATGCGATCGCTTCCCCCGGGTGGCTGGTTGGGCATCCCTGGTGAACGTTGCTTGTGTTTTACGAACCGAGAAAGACCTCTTTTCTGTTTTATAGATTTGACATTACCATAGGTGTGGTTAACGGCATCTTCATGTGCGGCAGTTTCGTGATCCGTTGGAGTGACGTCAGCATATGCGTAGTCGCCACCTCTTGGAACCAATGTAGGAACAGGTATCCGCGAATCGGGGGCTGTAAGGGGAAAATTGTTATAATATAAGAGGATGACGCACAAATGTTGAGGGTTACTCCTATTATAACTTTGTTTTTTTCTTGGAAATATCATCGTCAAATAAAATACTTACCAGCTGAATTGGCAGCGGAGTTTGTGGGATTCCTGTATCAAAAATCGACATGATTATATAAATTGTTTCCAAACTGTAAGTAAGTGGTTTATGTGAAATGGGATTGCGATAAGAAATCACAGGTTTTATTTGCTGTCTCACTTGCTGTTCGCGAAGTATCTTCACTTTAGCTACGTTCTTGGCTGTCGATCAACTCAGCTAAAAGTATTATAGTTTGTATAGGCCTATGTGCATGGTGAAGGCAAGACTGCTGAAACACATCACAAGGGTGTCAAAGTAAAATGGCGGGTTTCTTGTTTGTTTGGAAGCTATTGATTTCTTATTTGATAGTTTTGTTTGTAGGTTGCGTTGAGTCATTAAATTAAGGTTAATGCTGTTCTATCCTACGCTCCCTTCACTTTTTCAAGATTCCAGTTTTAGCTTTAGTTGTTGTGGAAACAATACAAAGGTGGCCCTGAAGGGACATCACACACTGCAAATACTTTCAAATTCTGCTACACTGCATATAAGTGCTTTCAAAGAAACTTGCAATGTGTGATGTACAATCAGTGTCACCACCGGATAGCTTTAGCAGTCAATTTAGCATGATCCAAAACTTGTTTGTAATGTGGGGGGAAGTTGCTCTGACCCACCCCATGAATGTTTGTTTTAAGATTATATATTGTGATATTTAAAAATAGACAACATACAAAATATTAACCATGCTCACGTTGTTACTTTCATCGGGGGTGTCTGGTTCCTTCTGCGTTTCACCAACATCACCCAAGATGGCTCCTAAAACAATGGATGTAATGTTTACCTCCACACTGCCTGGCTTTTGGGGAGCGACGGTTACAGTTGATGCAACTTCTGTTTCATCATAAAACAAAAACAAAAATTAATATTAAAACACTTAAAAGTATATTGGCTGGTTTGATACAATCTGGGTTCAAACTGATAATTTGTATATGATGAATTAATTAAACAATACTATGAAAACAAGAGTAGAACCTAATTGCGCATAGCATTTGAATACACTCGCATAAGAATAGTGTGGCGCGAACATGACCTTAGTGTGTCATATTAATATGACCCGGGGTGTGTCAAAATTACTCGTGTTTGGGGTCAAAATGACGCAATATTAAAACCGGTTCTCGTTTGAGCCTGGCCCAGAAATGAGTCTGGCCTCATGGTTGGTCACGGTGACCTCGAATCCAGTTAAAAACTGACCTGTGAGTTTGAGAGCGCAGCGTGTTGTAAATCGTTGAAGGCGTCTACTAGAGATCAGTCAATCTCCAGTGCAACCTTTTGCTGGAGCCATTCTTGTTCAAAACCGCCATAAACGAACATCGGGGAAGCATTTGGAATAAGTGAGTTTTCCAAAGGTAAAATCGAAATGCGAATTTGCTTTTTATATTAGAATATTGGTTTTATCCAACCTCAAAGTACGTACCTTCTTATTTGAGACGCATGTGCATCAGATACCGGCCACGTGTAATTTTCTTTATGAACAACAAAATACATACCCTCTGATTTGAGACGCCTGTGCACCAGAGGTTGGCCAGCTGCCATTTTCATTACACGAGCAAAGAGGTTGAATAGAGGACGAGTTGGAGTAAATGCATGAACCTCTACTGTCCTGATACCGACACACGATGGCATCTCGATAACCGCAAACATAAACTTGGTCAGCTTCCATACACATGGGATGTTCTGCAATAACACGAATGCGAAAATACTTTTAATGCGACCTGACGAACAAAATCGAATGCTAACCGAACACGCCTAGGTGCACAACAATAATTTGTTTGAGGGGGTCCTATTGTTAGTTTGGTATTTTTACCTCGAAAATAGATGAATGTTACGTCTTTAAGGGCAAGTGGGTGGGTGTTTAAGTTTAAGGGCAAGGGGTGGTTGTTACTGATCGATTCGTTAAATCCATAAATGTAAATAATATTGATTTACAATAAAACTGTAAACATTTCGTTCAAAAAGGTGGTAGCGTTTCTGAAGAAAGATTAATCCTGAAATACACAATCTAAGAACTGTTTCTCAGATTGACGATCTTTTAAATCCCTTTCTCTAAAACCACATTTCTGGAGGAGGGAAATGTTTCCCAACATGTTACACATTATCAACAGCTGCAGTGTATCTTAACAAGTTTTATGGTTATTGTTTTTTGTTAGTAATTACTTATGGTACACCCTCCCTTAAGGAATATAGATGTGCCGATACTGTCTAATAAAAACGTTTTCGTTGTGCCGTGAAAATATTATTATAATCTCATAATATCAAAATTCATGCGGTTGAGGGCGCTGACAGATAAATTATCATAATAACTGCTTGTATAATTCTATTTACTCTGATGAAAAGGAAAAAACATCTAAAACTTAAAAAAAATGCTGGAAAAATAGCTGAAAAGTTTATGTTTATTTCAAGAAGTTCTAAAGAGAGAAAAAATCTAAACAAACCTATGTCTTCGAAACATTGGTGTGTATTAATTCCACAGCAAATAGACTGTAGGTCTCCACTAGGCAAGCATCTATCCCTGTCAATAAAACACAAACTGACAACTTTATAAACAACTGGATAAGTTTAGTCATGCCATGATTGTTAAAAATCTGTTGAAAATCATCAACATGTTTTAAGAACAAAAACCTCAAAATTGTTGATTGGTGGTTGACGCGTTGGCAGTGGCGAAATGCTCCCCCCCCCCCTCCCTCAAACTGAACAAAACTGTTCATATCACTGTAAATATTTCGATTTTGATCAATCAGCTACGTACATTTAAACGCGGGTGCAACAGGACAGAAAACCTACATCATATCTGTTGTCAAACAATGTGTCAAACATTGCAATAATATTTTATGTACATTATAAATTATTAATTTTCAACATGTTTTCATCGTTATACAAGTAACAACCGTAATATTATCGTGTGAATAAATGCATTATTGGTCATTTTTCCAGCGAAGTTAAGAAGGTATTTGTTTTACAAACAACACTTAATTTATTCGTAATGTTTTTAAAATCAAATTGAAACTATTGACTCCCCATCATGGCTAGTATTATGGTCATAAAAAAATGGAACTATGTTTGGTCTATATCGCCAATATGGGATATAAGAACAATTAAGATGATTACCCGCCATCGGCACAGAAGTGCATCCTTATTTGTGACCTCACATACTCTGTCTGCAACTCAACTGGGATAATTTTTTGAGCTGACGCTGAGTACCAGTTTGTCCATTGTCCAACAGTCAAGATGGCCAACAAAACGAGACACATTCTTTGGGGTGTCGTCTGCCACATGATGGTTTACCAGTTGTTTTACGTTTCCGTCATTGATGAACTGCAACTAGTAAGCTTCATGTGGTCACTGTGTATTTTTACACCATACGAAAAACAACAGTGTTGTGAAATAAATATAGCTGACGGAGAAAATACAACTTTCACCTTGTACACATAAAACATTGCATACATAAATCTGTGCATTCATAAAACTTTGCATCAAACAAACGACGAAGAAACTTCGTAATCATGTCACTCTATACACGACCCTGCATAATGGTCGATCACTCATAGCCAACGTAACCCAGGGCAATGCTGAGCCAGTCTACTTGCAAATGAGTATGTTAGGTTTGGCGTAAAATTTCACATTATCATCCAACGTTTCGGCCAGTTTATAGTAGTAAGCACCAGATGCTGTTGTACTATTATTACTTCCCTGTCATCCTTCCTTCCTCCATGCTGTCACAACTACTTCATTTAAATCAGCCAAACTGGTGGTGATGTTGAACATAAAACAAAAGTCTCTTTCCGTGCTCTGCAATGATCGGCTAATTCACGAAGTCCGTAGAAGAAATACGAACGAAAACCGATTACTCCTGTATACTTCACGATCTTCGTAAGTTACCTTGTGTGACCATCTATGGTGGGACGGTTATGATGACCCGGTAACTAATAATATGACTCATAACAACACTAGCGGAGTGCAGTGACGGTGAGATGGACAATAATAACTTTTGACGTGACTATGCTGAAGTGAAAGCATATTAATAAATACATCGTCACACTTCACTGAGCACAATGGGTACACCAGGTTTTGTAAGATTGATTTACGCGATGTTCATGATGTGAACTGTTTACAAACTCAACCTCCATCTCCGCTTCGGATTTAAAGGCAGCGGACACTATTTGTAATTACTCAAAATAATTATTAGCATAAAACCTTTCTTGGTAATAAGTAATGATAAGAGGTTGATAGTATAAAACATTGTGAGAAACGACTCCCTCTGAACTAACGTGCTTTTCGAGAAAGAAGTAATTTTTCGCGAGTTTGATTTCGAGACCTCAGAAATCAAACATCTGAAAGCACACAACTTCATGTGACAGGGAAGTGTTTTCTTTCACTATTATCTCGCAACTTCGACGACCGATTGAGCTCAAACTTTCACAAGTTTGTTATTTCATGCACATGTTGAGATACACCAAGTGAGAAGACTGGTCTTTGACAGTTGCCAATAGTGTCCAGTGTCTTTAATAGTGTCCAGTGTCTTGAATCGGCATCCTTTTATTCAGGGGTTTGAAGAAACACTCTGTATGTTATAATGGTACAGTGTGGGAACGAAACACGATAATGCTCCGAATGACGTCACCCACATCGCAGGCTTCCGAGGATTTTTAGATCACTATTTGTCGCCGTAATTGTTTCTTTTCGGGATTCGGTGCAGGATTTTCGCCAAGCATCAGCAAGTAATGGATTTTCTGTATTTTATTTCATACCTACATACAAAAATTGCGTGGTCCAAAAGTTGAGGCTACGGTTTTGAATAATTGTAGCGATCATCCCATGGTCTAATATTATCGTCTGAATAAATGCTTTATTGGGCATTTTTTCAGCCTAGTTTATGAGGTATTTGTATTACAAACAACACTTTATGTATTGGTAACAATGTTTTTAGAATCAAATTATAGAAACTATTGACTCCCCTTCATGGCTAATACTCGGTCATAAAAAAATGATATTATGTTTGGCCTATATCGTCAATACAGGATATAAGAATAAACAAGATGATTACCCGCCATCGGCACAGAAGTGCATCCTTATTTGTGACCTCACATACTCTCCCTGCAACTCAACTGGGAGACTTTCTTGAGCTGCCGCTGAGTACCAGTTTGTCTATTGTCCAACAGTCAAGATGGCCAACAAAACGAGACACATTGTTTGGGGTATCGTCTGCCACATGATGGTTTACCAGTTGTTTTACGTTTTCGTTTACCTACAAGTTTTCAATTTCATTTCATTTCATTTCATTTTATTTGCCAGCAAACATGAAAAAACACAAACATGTATTAAAAAATTGCACATCAAAGATTTACAAGAAAAAGCAATACAATGGTTATAAAAAGAGAACAGCTAAAAATATGCAAAAACACTAGCAAATTACTGAGAAACCTGGCCTGGCCGCGGGCAGATATAAGGATTGTGTAGGAAACACCTCCAGTGGGGGTGTAACACAAAACACAACAGACGAAACAAAAGACAAGAACCCTGGCACGGAAAGCCAATAGCGACAAAAAGTCACTTTCAAAGTGGCTGACCTTTTGGTTCGGGACAATAACGAGAATTAACAAGACACTGCACCCTCCACAATTAGAGACGTTTCGCAGAGTCGCAGATACGAATACGCATACAGATATCGAACCTTACGCGTTCACGTCAAGTGAGCTGTATAGTTTTGTTTCGCAAAATTGTAACGAATACCCTCAACTTGAGGTTCAAGGGGGCGCTATTAACCAAATGTACAGTACATAAAAACTCTACAGGCTAAACTGACATCCGTCGCCTAACTTTTTAGTCCATTTCTCTTTTTCTGAAGCATGGTGTTTAACAAATGTCCAACTACATCCATGTATGATACCTCTATAATAGACATGGTGAAAATCTGGTGCATTAACAAATAACAATCCGCTACAAAAACATGAACAAAATATACTCGTTGTTTATTTACGTGTTTGGCGACAGATTCCCGTTTTGAGCGACTATTCTAACTTGTGTACAACGGTTGTACGTCACATGGACCTCAAAAAGTGATGACGTATTATGACGTATCCGTTCACGTAAGAGTATCGGTGACTCTGCGAAACCTATCTATTGTCACGATCAAGTCGTCGAGATCCAAGTTAGGTTTCATCAATATTGTCACTGATGAACTGCAGCTGGTAGTTTTCAACAAGTTTGAACGAGCTTCCTTTGTGATCACAGTGTCCCTCAACACCGTAATGTATCAAACGTTTTGTTTTGCAACAACAAGCATCTTTTGGTTGAAACTGGCTGCGAACTAAACTTGCATTACTTAATACAAGTAGTGGATGCGAAGAGCATCCTTTTTCATTCTATACTCGACACAATCAAATTAACGACGAAGAAATTGCATTATGTGCACTGTCTATCCAGATGACGTATTCATGGTCGATCTCCCAAAGGCAAACTGTTTGGCGTAAACTAAGTTTCATTATCATTCAATTATTAATCATTCAACGCTTCAGTATGCCAAGCCAAAGTAACATTAAATAGCATAAGCAACGTCTTAAAAACAATTGAGAGATATCTCCAAATATTTAGAGGATTTTCTAATAAGATATACATGTAATTCATTAAAATGTATCTTCAATTTATTAAGACATATCTTTAGATTATTTTGACAAATCTTTGTTTTCATCTTAAAGATGAAATCGTGATCTTTAAATCGGCTATGGTTCCATTGCATGCTGTGCACCGATGTTGCCAGTCAAGATGTGCATCTCAAGTCAATGGTGACGTCAATTACTTCAATATCATAAGTCATAACACTTGTCAATAAAATATCCTGCATTTTAAGAAACATGTGTAAACATTACATGAACAATAGGTCAATGCAGTTTCAAATTAAAATACAATTTACATATCTTTGAATGATTTTAGAGATCAAGGCTCAATCTTCTAGAGAAACCTAGTTGAAGCTGTATCTATAATTGATTTACAGAGATATCCAAATCATAGGAACGCATGTATGACGTCGTTGGTCCAATAAACCTTTTTAAATACGTTGCTAATTACAACAAATGCTTATTTGGCTCCCCATACTTCGGCCAGTCTCTATAGTTAATAAGCACCAGCTCGATGCCTCTGTAACTTCACATCCAATTCAGCCCAACTGTTGAGTTTGAACACATAACAAAAGTCTATTTCCGTGCTCTGCAATGGTCGGCGATTTCACAAAGTCCGTAGAAGAAATACGAACACAAACCGAATAAATTAGTCCTGTCACGGGCTGTATAAGCTTCCTGATGTAACGATGATGGCAACATGGTTAAACATTTAACTTTTAACAACACTGTGTGGTGAAGTGCAGTAAAGGTGCGCCGGACGCAATTTTTTTCTGTACATCAAAATTGCCTCAGTCGTAGTGCTTTTCAATGGGGATTTTTTTTTCCTTTGAATCGATTAAAAGAAAAAAATACAGAAAAAAATATTGCAACCCGGACTATAATAACTTAGACGATACAATACATTGCCACATTCCATTGAGCTTGATACACAAGGTCGTACATTTAATGCCTTGATCTTCACGTGAACTGTTTACACAACTTTTTCATAGTCTACGGCTCCGCTTTTGAGCTCCACTCTAAACCAACTCAATTATTATATCATGGAGTATAATGATTAGGGGAAAATGCAGGCCTTTCAGGGTTTATTTTCGACTTGATGATCTCCTGGTATACGGGTGCAATCAACTTTGCCACTGTCTTAGGCCGTGTCCGAAACGGCGACTTCGGCTACAGCTACGGCTAGATCGCGCGCGTCTGCCTATTCTTCAACACTGGTAGACGCGCTGATCTAGACGTAGCTGTAGCCGAAGTCGTCGTTTCGGACACGGCCTTAGTGCTTTTCAATTGGGAACTCTTTTTCCGAATTTATTAAAAAAACATCAGGCAAATTTTTGAGGATTGCAATGCTAATGTGCATAACAAGAAATGTCCTCCTGCCTTGAGCTCCCCCCTCTAAACCAACTCAATATTATATCATGAAGTAATAACCGGGAAAAAACGTAGGTTTTTCAGTGTTCACTTTCGACTTGGTGATCGTATGGTATACGGGAAGCAATTTGTGTTCCGTACATCAAAATTGCCACTGTCGTTGTGCTTTTAATGGGAGTTGTTTTGTTCTTCTTTTGTAAATCGATTCGAAAAAAACATCAGGCAAATTGTTGAGGATGGCATTTATAATGTGCAGGGAACAATTTGCCTCCGGTTCTGGCTTTGAGCTACCCCCACCCCCCTAAACCGACACAATTACCATGGAGTACAAACCATGAAAAAAAGACAAAAATGTAAGCTTTCAATGTTTACTTTCGGCTTGGATATCTCATGGTATAGGCATATACGTGGCGCACTTTTTGTTCTGTACATCAACATTGCCAGAGTCTTAGTGCTTTTCAGTTGGGGATTTTGTTTTCTTTCTGAATCGATTCAAAAAATCGAATCCTTAAAAAAAACCAGCGGGAACATTTTTGAGGACGGCAATTTTGATGTACAGAACACAAAATTGCACCCCAAACTATAATAACTTTAACGATACAATACATCACCATACTAATCGATTGCCTAGATCTTTAATTTAACTGTACTGGGAAATTGTCACCGTCGTAAAGTGCTTTTCAATGGGGAACTTGGTTTCTTCTATACCGATTAGAAAAAGAAATATCAAGATTTATTTTTACAAAAAAGAAAAGAAAATTGCCTAAAGTTCCGGTTTCAGCTCCCCCCCTCTTTAAACCTACTCAGTTAATAAATCATGGAATAAGAACCAGGGGAAAACGTAGGTTTTTCAGTGTTCACTTTCGACTTGGTGATCTTGTGGCATACGGGGTGCAATTTTTGTTCAGGAATATTTTCGAGGATGGCAATTTGAAATGTGCAGACAAGGAAATTGCCTCCGATTCCTGCTTTGAGGTCCCCCTCTAAACCAACTCACTGACTTAATCAATCATGGAGTAAAATGTAGGTATTTTAGTGTTCACTTTCCCCCTGAGTGATCTCAAACTATAATACAGGGTTTGTGTCATGCAGTGGCAGTGATTTCGAAAACACCGAAAGGTCATGTCAACAAGGAAGTTTGAATATAATAATAATATGGAAACTTGTATAACGCCGGTATCTGCCGCATCAAGCGGCGCTCATGGCACTGCTCAAAAAAATATAAAAAATAAAAAACAAGCAATGAAAGTAGCATAACAAAATAAGAAAAATAAACATAGCAAAATGCTTCTGTATGTAGATGAGTTTTTAAACTGTTCTTGAATATGTTAAGTGAGTTGGAAAGTTTCACAGTTTCAGGTAGGGAGCTCCAAAGTTTCAAAATTTGTTGTTTTTTCCTGAAGGAGTTTGTGTTTTGTAGATCGTAAGCCGAGATGTCCTGGGGTGTATATCTGCACAAGATCACTTAAATATAAATCGTCCACTCATAAGATACATAGAACAAACCTAAACAATCCACTCGTGACCTTGCAAAGAAAAATACTTTAATTTAACACGAGGTGTCTTCTACTTTATGGGTTTGAGCTTGCTCTATTGTTAATTAATATTAAGTCATTCTATCACAGCATGCTACGGAAGCTCGTTAGTGCCGTCGCTATTTCGTTTTGTTTTTTAATTACCCTTAAGCCACATGATGTGTGCGAATATTTATCTTAACAGCACTGGACACGATTTGTCATAGACCAGTCTTTTCACTTGTTGGTGTATCTCAACATATGCACAAAATAACAAACCTGTGAAAATTTGAACTCAATATGTGGTCGTTATTTTGAGCAATTACCAATAGTATTCAATGCCTTTAAAGACGCGCATCAAATAATGTCAAATCTATAATATACATTCAAAAGAATTAGTAAACTTGTATTAGTAAATAGTGTTTCACTTTTCTTTTTTTCTTATTTATGTGGCTGTCTTGTGCGTACAAATTGCAAAAATTTTGTACACTTTCAACAGATCTTTTGACACCAGGAATCAAAATTCCCAAGAAATACAACCACACAGAAATCACTAACTAATTGTAAACCCTCCTCCACACAATGTTCGTTTAAAGACACTGGACACTATTGGTAATTAACAAAGGCCAGTCATCTCTCTTGGTGTATCTCAACATGCACAAAATAACAAACCTGTGAGAATTAATTTGAACTCAATTGGTCGTCGAAGTTGCGAGATGATAATGGAAGAAAAAACACTCTTGTCACACGAAGTTGGGTGCTTTCAGATGCTTGATTTCGAGACCTCATGAGTGCGGTCTCGATATCAATATTTAGATTTACTGAGAAATGACTTCTTTCTTATAAACTACGTCACTTCATCAGAGGGAGCCGTTTCTCACAATGTTTACACTATCAACAGCTCTCTCCATTGCTCGTTACCAAGTAAGTTTGTATGCCAACAATTATGTCCAGTGCCTTTAACTTTCTGCTTAGCTCTGAAATCCGTCACAGGGCACTAATTTAAAGCGCATTGATACTCTATTGTAAAAAGTGTTATATAAGACCTAGTTAAGTATCATTAAATAGCTATTTCTCGTGAGTTTTCCGGTAAGTAAGTGTAAAAATGTTAACCAAAAGTAACTGAGAAGTTCTCGCCAACCTTTTTTTTTTTAAGTAGGACTTGACTTTTTCTACTTTTTTCAGATTATACCAAACGTCACTAGGCAAAGTTTGGCATTGTTAGCTTTTAAAGGATTTGGGTACTTTCAAGTTGTAACACAAAACACAATGTCCACAGATTTACACAAAACTTACAAAGTTTGAAGATAATTATAGTAGAAAGCTAACCTTAAAATATTACTTGCTGATGTGCTGTAGTTTTTGAGAAATGAGTAAAACAATGTCATGAAAATACGTTTTTACAATGCTAAAATAATTTTCGTCTCATGATCACTGAGACGAAAATTATTTGCATGACATTGTTTTACTCATTTCTCAAAAACTACAGCACCTCAGCCACCAATATTTTCAGGGAAGCTTTCTTCTATCATTCTTTTCAAACTGTGTAAGTTTAAAATAAATCTGTGGACATTGTGATTTTTGTCCAACAAAAGTATCCAGACCCTTTAAAGCACCTTCTGTGTGCAATCCAAACAAAGATAGATGCAACTTGATATTGCAATGCCCATTTGTAACCCCAATACAACATTATGACTGTACTTGTATTAAATTAATATGTACATGCAAGTTACGCAATATGCAAATAGTTTTCTATATAAGAAAATACAATGTTCTTCACATAAAGATACAACAGAAAATAATTATAGAAAATATACACTTCATTTTTTTTTATATGTCAATTTGACAAATAAAATGTATAATTTATTTAATTAGCTAAAATTGCTAATTTTCTGAGAAAATTATATATATTTTTTGAACAGATAATAATGAAACGTTCCTACCGAAAACAAACTGTGTATCAACCCAAAACCACAAATACATGTTAAATATTGCATAACAGAATGGAACTATACTATACCCCGCCTCCCACCATAAAAAAAAGAAGTCAAATCGCATACTGTTACCATATATCTAGTACTACTAAAAATATTAAAGGGGCACGTTGCCCTGGATTGGGTGATTTGGGGCTATAAAAAGCGTCTGTTATGAAACGAATTGAAGTTCTTATGGTTGTGCTTTCGTCAGATGCATAGAAGGCTTCAGCTAAAGTCTACAATAGGTTTTCTCAGTCAAATTCGGCAAATGAGCAATCAATTTAACTTTTATGCGTTCGAATTAAAGCTGTTTTGCCTCTCCAGTTGTTACTGCGTTTCATATTCAGAATTCGACCATTCAATTTCGTTTTGAGTCGAGTCAAATTCCTTTGTCACTCTGATGTCCTATTTAGCGTATCGTCATTCTTTTTCGTGACACACACGCCTCAAGAAGCGTCTGCGAATTTGAATGCTGTTTTGATGAATTGTTAAATTGAATTATTGTTGCTTGGTGGTTAAATTGGCTGCTCATTTGCCGAAATTGACCGAGAAAACCTATATTATTCGAGTGAGAAATTACCTCTTTCTCAAAAACTATAGGCTACTTCAGAGGGAGCCGTTTCTCACAATATGTTATTCTATCAACAGCTCTCCATTGCTCATTACCAAGTAAGTTGTTGCTAACATTAGTTTGAGTAATTGCCAGAAGTGTCCAGTGCCTTTAAGGATTAAGACAAAGGTATAATTAACTTTCTTTAGAAGTGATCTGTAGCATCCTCCTCGTTAGCAGTGCTGCGAAGTGCTAGCCAATTTTTACGTCTGGAATCACGTACAGGTCTAAGTCTTGCTGCACGGTTCTTTTAGTCGGCAGCTTCGGTGGTTTGCGATCGCTTCCCGCGGCGGGCTGGCTGGGCACCCGTGGGGATGGTCTCTTCTTATGTGCTACGGACCGTGGAACACCTCCTTGTTGCTGTTGGTTGACTTCGATATTGCTATAGACGCTGGTATTTGAAGCTGGTAGCTGCGAGTCAGGGGCTAAAAGGAGAAAGTTTGCATTTTAGGCCAGATAAAATCTTAGCGTCCTCCCTTTATGAAAAAGGGAAGAAGGGTTTTTTGTTTTGTTGTTAAGGCTGCCCGACACATATTTGCTGAGATCTTTAAAATCTATCATTTATTATTCGTAAACAAAAACAAAAAATTCGGGGTGAAAAAGTATTTTTAAAAAATCATAAAAAAAAATTAAAAATGAGGCGGCCTATGAAATGGAAGCGGGCTGGGCCAAACATGTTTTAATTTGTATTTGGCCTGAAGAGAAACACGCACAAAATGGTTGTGGCTTGGCTGTATACTTGGAACTAGTGATACAGAAACTGGTAGCCGTCAACCAGGGGCTAAAGTGAGAAAGTTTTAAATTTTAAAAGGAACATGCACAATGGTTGTGGCTTGACTCTCTGCTTGGAACCAGTGACACAGAAACTGGTAGCCGTTAACCAGGGGCTAAAAGGAGAAAGGTTTTAAATTTTAAGAGGAACATGCACAAAATGGTTTTGACTTTACTCTCTACGGAACCAGGAATACAGAAACTGGTAGCCGCAAATCAGGGGCTAAAAGTTTTCATTTTAAGAGGAACATACACAATGGAGATCTGCTCACACACTGCCCTAAGAAATGACAACAGATGGACAACAGGACTACTGGATTGGCAACCAAGGACAGGGAAAAGTAAAAGAGGTAGACAAAGAAGATGGAGAGATGACAGCAGGGTTTATGCAGGAGCAACTTGGACAAGAACTGCAAGAAATTCAAATGAATGGCGTCGACATGAGGAGGGCTAGATCTTACACTGGATAAACACAGCCTAAATGATGGGAATAAGGATGATTGTGATGATGATGATGATGATGATCATGATCATGACACAATGGGTGTGGCTTGATTGTTCTTCTTTTCTCCTAACTGTATTTGGGTTCGATCGATTAGGTTTCCTTGTTCGACCCCGCGGTGCTCACTCTGGTGAGCCCCTGACAAGAGCTAATCGAACGATCACTCACCTTCTCGTGGTGACGTCATGTACCTGGGGCAACCCCAAGTGACCCACTTCACAAGCAGGGCACTTCGGGCTGACCCGGGTGAGCCCATGGAATGACGTCAAAGCTATTCGAACGTACCGGGGGCAGACCGGGGTCGACCCAGGGAAGCTAATCGAACGCACCCATAAATAGGGGCGGCTTGGGCCTTAATTTTGTAAGAAAGATGAGCAGAGAGCTTACCTGAAGTTTGCATCTCGACATCAGATGGATCTTTGTGGTCGCTTCCCCCGGGAGGCTGGTTCGACACCCCTGGGGTTGGTCCCTTCTTGTGGGGTACGTACCGTTGAACACCTCTCGGGTTCTGCTGGTTAACTTCGATATTACTATAGACGTGTATGTCATCGTCTTGTGCAGCAGTTTTGAGATCAATCGGATTTACCTCGGCGTATTCGGAGTCCTCTCCACTTTGAACCAGTGGTGTTGAAGCAGGTGACCGCGAGCCAGGGGCTAAAAGGAGAAAACAATTATATAGGCCAAATAAAACAAAATGTTTAACGTCCGCCCATCTTGAAAAAAAAATGGAAGAAGGAGGTTTTTACTTTTTTGTATAGGCAACAACGGCTTTGCTATTTTTTCGAAATGTTTTTTTTTTTGGTGAGATCGTTTACCCTTATATTTGTAAACATAACAAAAAATCGGGGTAAACAATATTTCAAAAGTCATTTAAAAAACTTTAAAGAAGGCGGCCTCTGAAATGGAAGTGGGCGGGGCGCTAAATATGGTTTTATTTTTTGTTTTATGGGCAAATGTCTTACCTTGCTTTTGCATCTCGACATCAGATGGATCTGTGTGATCGCTTCCCCCGGGAGGCTGGTTCGACACCCCTGGGGTTGGTCCCTTCTTGTGGGGTACGTACCGTTGAACACCTCTCGGGTTCTGCTGGTTAACTTCGATATTACTATAGACGTGTATGTCATCGTCTTGTGCAGCAGTTTTGAGATCAATCGGATTTACCTCGGCGTATTCGGAGTCCTCTCCACTTTGAACCAGTGGTGTTGAAGCAGGTGACCGCGAGCCAGGGGCTAAAAGGAGAAAACAATTATATAGGCCAAATAAAACAAAATGTTTAACGTCCTCCCATTTTGAAAAAAAAATGGAAGAAGAAGGTTTTTACTTTTTTTTATAGCCACAAACGGCTTTGCTATTTTTTCGAATTTTTTTCGAAGCAGGTGACCGCAAGCCAGGGGCTAAGAGGAGAACAAATTTAGTTAGGCCCAAAAAACGTTTAACGTCCTCCCATTGTGAACAAAAACGTCCTCCCATTATGAAAAAAGGAAGAATGTTTTTGTTTATTTATAGGCACAGACGGCTTTGGTTTTTTTTAAATGTTTTCTTTTGCTGAGATCGTTTATCCTTTTTGTTTGTAACTGAAAAAGGGTCATTAAAAAACTTTAAAGCCATTGGACCCTTTCGGTACAGAAAAAAAAGTTCACAGATTTACAAATAATTTACAGGGTTTACAGAAGGTAATGGTGAAAGACTTCCCTTGAAATATTAGTCCATGAAATGCTTTACTTTTTGAGAAAACGGTAAAACAATATAAAGAAGGCAGCCTCTAAAATGGAAGCGGGCGGGGACGCTAAACATGGTTTTAATTTTTGTTTTATGGGCAAATGTCTTACCTGTCTTTTGCATCTCGACATCAGATGGACTCCTCGATCTTCTACAAGAAAAGAAAAAAACAAGTATTATAATTTTTGAGTGTTTGTTCCTTTCTTAAAGCATGAATCTGTTTAAATTATTACAACTGCAAATTATCACGATTGCAATGGCTGTAAACTTCGGAGACCCATAGAGGTATAGAAATACCTAACCCTTGTTTTATCCAATGGACACTACGTTAAAAACACTTTCAAAAGAGGACATTTGGGTACATGAACTGGTAACGCAAACTGCACTAGTAGCATTTAAGGCACTGTAGGCCTACACTATTTTGGTAATTACTCAAAATAATTGTCAGCATAAAAAGTTACTTGGTTACGAGCTATGGAGAGATGTTGGTAGTATAGTTATAGAACACTGTGAGAAACGGTCTTTATGTTTTAGAGAGAGGTAATTTCTCACTCAATAATTATCAGACTTTAGACACGAAGCCTTTTGTCAGGAATCTGTGCAACTAATTTATATAGGGTGTTTTTCGTCCTTGTTCGCTTGCAACTTTGATGACCAATTGAGTTCAAATGTTCACAGATTTGTTATTATGCATGATGTTGAGATACACCAAGTGAGAATACTATGATTGGCAGTTACCAAATTTCAATGTGTTAAGTACCTTTAATTTGCCATCTCGGTGCGTTTTCTCTAAAACCTTTTCCGGTTGTGACTGAAAACAACTGAAATCTATACAAGGTCTAACAATCTGATTGTCAGGTCAAATGTAACAACAGATACACAACAACATCTTACCAAGTAAAACACATGTGATTACCTTTTTTCACAAAAACAAAAGGTCGTGGGTGCGAATCCCACCCGAGTAAAATGCCCGGTGTGGTTTTGTTTTCACATAGCCCGGAAAAGTTCTGAGTACACATCAGTGTATGAAAAAAAAACAAATAACATTTATCCCGGATGCAACTTTAACATTTTATTAAAGTAACATCTTCCATGGACATTTTTGATATAAATTTAATGGCAATGCCTTAACGCTAACTTACGATCTGGTCATCCACGACGGCAGAGTTCCCCTGTGCCAAAGAAGTACCATTGCGATAATCACGATGAGAAACATTAGTGCTAAAATGACTCCTAGAATGATGGTCGCCAAAGCTGGTGGTGTGGAGGTTGTTGCCAAAGTCACGGGTGTTGTCACCTTTGGGGTCACAGATGCTGTCTCATGAGTCACGGATGTAGTTTCATGATTAGTCACGGAATCCGATGTTGTCTCAAGTTGAGTATTGGGTGTTGTCTCATGAGTGGTCACATAACCAGTTGTCGCATCGTCTGTTGTCGCAGGAACCGTTGTCGCATCATGTGTTGTTTGACTCGCTGTCGCCACTTCTGTTGTCACAGGATCCGTTGTCGTCCCCTGTGTAGTAGTAGCAGGGTCTGTTGTCGCCCCCTGTGTAGTGGCAGAGTCCGTTGTCACCCACTGTGTAGTAGCAGAATCCGTTGTCGTCCCCTGTGTAGTGGCAGCTGATGCAACATGCCAGCTTGTCCATGATCCCCCTGTCAAGATGGCGAAGAAAACGAAGTACAGGGTTGTGGGTATCGTCTGCCCCATGATGGTACCAAAACTTGTTTCCGTGTTCGTGTGCAGTGAAACTGACTTATATAAGTGATCAAAGTTGTTGTCGCCGTTGTTGAACTGCACGGTTCAACAAGTTGTGACAAACTTCCTGGTGTGATCCAGTGGGCCTTTTCACCTCATTGCAGTTTAATTTGCAAAACACATAAATAGCGTGTTTTGGGACGACAGCCTGCGACTGTGAGTTATACCTCGTAAAGTTATATAGTGAGTCCAAAGCGATATTTAACAAAAATTGTGTGTGTCCATCAGCAAAGAACGTAATCTTACCCCTGTGCACGATAGTTTCAAAGTCAACCAACGTTTTCTGCTCATACAAAATTGAGCAAAAGACTATAACGGCAAATTACCTGAATGACGTCACACCTGAAGCAGACAAACTAACAAAAATTGTGATTTTGAGCACCTAAATTTCCGATTTCTGCAAATGAAAAATACGAAAGGAAATCGGTTGTCCATCAGTTCCGAATTCGTATACACACGCTTATCTCAAAAGAGATCTTAACGTATAGCAATAATGTGTACGTTATTGAAACCGATAGTCTTCTGGACTTCTTTTTTATAATGATCAATGGAAAATACATGCATGCATCATAACACATAGAAATCAAAGGAAAACGTTGTTCCAATGCCAACTGCAGACCGGCCACGAGACATATACATAATGGCGGTGCTGATGACCTAAGAAGTACAATACAGCAGTTCCCGCAATCCCGAATCATTAGAGCACTGCAACAACACGGAAGTAGCAAAGTTACCATCCACGTTTCCACTTCTGAGCTTGGTCTAGTAACTTGTTTAACTTCTACTTCTTTTAAGAAGGTTAAAACATTTTGTACAAGTCTTAATCCCTCCTACGTGGTGGCATGCGGATCACCACAATAGGCCCTACATATTGTATTGTTATTCAAATAAGTTAAAAGGGACATCCCCGTATATTCAAGAGTTTTTTTCTTCGTGTGGACAACGAAAATGGCCTTGATTTATTTATAGTATCTCGTCATGCATTAGAGCCACTGGACACCTTTGGTTATTGTCAAAGACCAGTCTTCTCACTTGGTGTATCTCAAGATAATGCACAAAATAACACACCCACTAAAAATTTGAGCTCAATTGGTCAATTGGCCGTCAAAGTTAAGAGAGTGGAAGAAAAAAACACCCTTGTCACACGAAGTTGTGTGCTTTCAGATGCTTGATTTCGAGACCTCAAAATCTAATTTTGAGGTCTCGAAATCAAATTCAAATATTCTAGTGGAAAATTACTTCTTTCTCGAAAACTACGTTACTTGGGAGGAAGCCGTTTCTCACAATGTCTTACTATCAACAGCTCTCCAAGATTTTGAGAAAGAAGTTATTGCTCACTAAAATATTTGAATTCGATTTCGAGACCTCATAATTAGATTCCGAGGTCTCAAAATATTGAGATTTATTTTAAACTTACACAGTTTGAAAAGAATGATAGAAGAAAGTTTCCCTGAAAATATTGGTGGCTGAGGTGCTGTAGTTTTTGAGAAATGAGTAAAACAATGTCATGAAAATACGTTTTTACAATGCTAAAATAATTTTCGTCTCATGATCACTGAGACGAAAATTATTTGCATGACATTGTTTTACTCATTTCTCAAAAACTACAGCACCTCAGCCACCAATATTTTCAGGGAAGCTTTCTTCTATCATTCTTTTCAAACTGTGTAAGTTTAAAATAAATCTGTGGACATTGTGATTTTTGTCCAACAAAAGTATCCAGACCCTTTAAAGCACCTTCTGTGTGCAATCAAAACAAAGATAGATGCAACTTGATATTGCAATGCCCATTTGTAACCCCAATTCAACATTATGACTGTACTTGTATTAAATTAATATGTACATGCAAGTTACGCAATATGCAAATAGTTTTCTATAAGAAAATACAATGTTCTTTACATAAAGATACAACAGAAAATAATTATAGAAAATATACACTTCATTTTTTTTTTATATGTCAATTTGACAAATAAAATGTATAATTTATTTAATTAGCTAAAATTGCTAATTTTCTGAGAAAATTATATATATTTTTTGAACAGATAATAATGAAACGTTCCTACCGAAAACAAACTTTGTATCAACCCAAAACCACAAATACATGTTAAATATCGCATAACAGAATGGAACTATACTATACCCCGCCTCCCACCATAAAAAAAGAAGTCAAATCGCATACTGTTACCATATATCTAGTACTACTAAAAATAATAAAGGGGCACGTTGCCCTGGATTGGGTGATTTGGGGCTATAAAAAGCGTCTGTTATGAAACGAATTGAAATTCTTATGGTTGGAAAATTGTTTTAGAAGTAGAAAATCATGATATGTCTCGAAACTGCTTGGATTCTTTTTTACTTTGTCAACTATTAAACACCGTCCGTCATTTTGTGATTGACTCAACAAAATATGAAAATTTCGGCTCAATATTATTGGTCATCGAACTTGCAAGAGTATATTTAAAGAAAAAACAACCTTGTTGAATTACTCTGTGTGCTTTCGTCAGATGCATAGAAGGCTTCAGCTAAAGTCTACAATAGGTTTCCTCAGTCAAATTCGGCAAATGAGCAATCAATTTCATTTTCATGCGTTCGAATTAAAGCTGTTTTGCCTCTCCAGTTGTTACTGCGTTTCATATTCAGAATTCGACCATTCAATTTCGTTTTGAGTCGAGTCAAATTCCTTTGTCACTCTGATGTCCTATTTAGCGTATCGTCATTCTTTTTCGTGACACACACGCCTCAAGAAGCGTCTGCGAATTTGAATGCAGTTTTGATGAATTGTTAAATTGAATTATTGTTTTGTTAATTCGAATGACGCAACATTACATTTGACGAATCATAAAACGTAATCGAATGACCCTTTTTAATAGCATTCGATTTCGCGCGAAATAGAATAGCTTGGTGGTTAAATTGGCTGCTCATTTGCCGAAATTGACCGAGAAAACCTATATTATTCGAGTGAGAAATTACCTCTTTCTCAAAAACTATAGGCTACTTCAGAGGGAGCCGTTTCCCACAATATGTTATTCTATCAACAGCTCTCCATTGCTCATTACCAAGTAAGTTGTTGCTAACATTAGTTTGAGTAATTGCCAGAAGTGTCCAGTGCCTTTAAGGATTAAGACAAAGGTATAATTAACTTTCTTTAGAAGTGATCTGTAGCATCCTCCTCGTTAGCAGTGCTGCCAGTTTTTACGTCTGGAATCTCGTACAGGCCTAAGTCTTGCTGCACGGTTCTTTTGGTCGGCAGCTTCGGGGGTTTGCGATCGCTTCCCGCGGCGGGCTGGCTGGGCACCCCTGGGGATGGTCTCTTCTTATGTGCTACGGACCGTGGAACACCTCCTTGTTGCTGTTGGTTGACTTCGATATTGCTATAGACGCGTATGTCATCGTCCTGTGCGCCAGTTTTGAGATCAATCGGTGTTACCTCGGCGTATTCGGAGTCCTCTTCACTTTGAACCAGTGGTTTTGAAGCTGGTAGCTGCGAGTCAGGGGCTAAAAGGAGAAAGTTTGCATTTTAGGCCAGATAAAATCTTAGCGTCCTCCCTTTTTGAAAAAGGGAAGAAGGGTTTTTTGTTTTGTTTTTAAGGCTGCCCGACACATATTTGCTGAGATCTTTAAAATATATCATTTGTTATTCGTAAACAAAAACAAAAAATTCGGGGGGAAAAAGTATTTTAAAAAATCATAAAATAAAAAAAATGAGGCGGCCTGTGAAATGGAAGCGGGCTGGGCCAAACATGTTTTAATTTTTATTTGGCCTGAAGAGAAACAAGCACAAAATGTTTGTGGCTTGGCTGTATACTTGGAATTAGTGATACAGAAACTGGTAGCTGCCAATCAGGGGCTCAAATGAGAAAGTTTTAAATTGTAACAGGAACATGCACAATGGTTGTGGCTTGACTCTCTTCTTGGGACCAGTGACACAGAAACTGGTAGCCGTCAACCAGGGGCTAAAGTGAGAAAGTTTTAAATTTTAAAAGGAACATGCACAATGGTTGTGGCTTGACTCTCTACTTGGGACCAGTGACACAGAAACTGGTAGCCGTTAACCAGGGGCTAAAAGGAGAAAGTTATTAAATTTTAAGAGGAACATGCACAAAATGGTTTTGACTTTACTCTCTACGGAACCAGGAATACAGAAACTGGTAGCCGCGAATCAGGGGCTAAAAGTTTTCATTTTAAGAGGAAAATACACAATGGAGATCTGCTCACACACTGCCCTAAGAAATGACAACAGATGGACAACAGGAGTAGTGGATTGGCAACCAAGGACAGGGAAAAGTAAAAGAGGTAGACAAAGAAGATGGAGAGATGACAGCAGGGTTTATGCAGGAGCAACTTGGACAAGAACTGCAAGAAATTCAAATGAATGGCGTCGACATGAGGAGGGCTAGATCTTACACTGGATAAACACAGCCTAAATGATGGGAATAAGGATGATTGTGATGATGAAGATGATCATGATCATGATCATGACACAATGGGTGTGTCTTGATTGTTCTTCTTTTCTCCTAACTGTATTTGGGTGCGATCGATTAGCTTTCCTTGTTCGACCCCGCGGTGCTCACTCTGGTGAGCCCCTGACAAGAGCTAATCGAACGATCACTCACCTTCTCGTGGTGACGTCATGTACCTGGGGCAACCCCAAGTGACCCACTTCACAAGCAGGGCACTTCGGGCTGACCCGGGTGAGCCCATGGAATGACGTCAAAGCTATTCGAACGTACCGGGGGCAGACCGGGGTCGACCCAGGGAAGCTAATCGAACGCACCCATAAATAGGGGCGGCTTGGGCCTTAATTTTGTAAGAAAGATGAGCAGAGAGCTTACCTGAAGTTTGCATCTCGACATCAGATGGATCTTTGTGGTCGCTTCCCCCGGGAGGCCGGTACGACACCCCTGGGGATGGTCCCTTCTTGTGGGGTACGTACCGTTGAACACCTCTCGGGTTCTGCTGGTTAACTTCGATGTCACTATAGACGTGTATGTCATCGTCTTGTGCAGCAGTTTTGAGATCAATCGGATTTACCTCGGCGTATTCGGAGTCCTCTCCACTTTGAACCAGTGGTGTTGAAGCAGGTGACCGCGAGCCAGGGGCTAAAAGGAGAAAACAATTATATAGGCCAAATAAAACAAAATGTTTAACGTCCGCCCATCTTGAAAAAAAAATGAAAGAAGGAGGTTTTTACTTTTTTGTATAGGCAACAACGGCTTTGCTATTTTTTCGAAATGTTTTTTTTTTGGTGAGATCGTTTACCCTTATATTTGTAAACATAACAAAAAATCGGGGTAAACAATATTTCAAAAGTCATTTAAAAAACTTTAAAGAAGGCGGCCTCTGAAATGGAAGTGGGCGGGGCGCTAAATATGGTTTTATTTTTTGTTTTATGGGCAAATGTCTTACCTTGCTTTTGCATCTCGACATCAGATGGATCTGTGTGATCGCTTCCCCCGGGAGGCTGGTTCGACACCCCTGGGGTTGGTCCCTTCTTGTGGGGTACGTACCGTTGAACACCTCTCGGGTTCTGCTGGTTAACTTCGATATTACTATAGACGTGTATGTCATCGTCTTGTGCAGCAGTTTTGAGATCAATCGGATTTACCTCGGCGTATTCGGAGTCCTCTCCACTTTGAACCAGTGGTGTTGAAGCAGGTGACCGCGAGCCAGGGGCTAAAAGGAGAAAACAATTATATAGGCCAAATAAAACAAAATGTTTAACGTCCTCCCATCTTGAAGAAAAAATGGAAGAAGAAGGTTTTTACTTTTTTTTATAGCCACAAACGGCTTTGCTATTTTTTCGAATTTTTTTCGAAGCAGGTGACCGCGAGCCAGGGGCTAAGAGGAGAACAAATTTATTTAGGCCCAAAAAACGTTTAACGTCCTCCCATTGTGAACAAAAACGTCCTCCCATTATGAAAAAAAGAAGAATGTTTTTGTTTATTTATAGGCACAGACGGCTTTGGGTTTTTTTTAATGTTTCTTTTTGCTGAGATCGTTTATCCTTTTTGTTTGTAACTGAAAAAGGGTCATTAAAAAACTTTAAAGCCATTGGACCCTTTCGGTACAGAAACAAAAGTTCACAGATTTACAAATAATTTACAGGGTTTACAGAAGGTAATGGTGAAAGACTTCTCTTGAAATATTAGTCCATGAAATGCTTTACCTTTTGAGAAAACGGTAAAACAATATAAAGAAGGCGGCCTCTAAAATGGAAGCGGGCGGGGACGCTAAACATGGTTTTATTTTTTGTTTTATGGGCAAATGTCTTACCTGTCTTTTGCATCTCGACATCAGATGGACTCCTCGATCTTCTACAAGAAAAGAAAAAAATAAGTATTATAATTTTTGAGTGTTTGTTCCTTTCTTAAAGCATGAATCTGTTTAAATTATTACAACTGCAAATTATCACGATTGCAATGGCTGTAAACTTCGGAGACCCATAGAGGTATAGAAATACCTAACCCTTGTTTCATCCAATGGACACTACGTTAAAAACACTTTCAAAAGAGGACATTTGGGTACATGAACTGGTAACGCAAACTGCACTAGTAGCATTTAAGGCACTGTAGGCCTACACTATTTTGGTAATTACTCAAAATAACTGTCAGCATAAAAAGTTACTTGGTTACGAGCTATGGAGAGATGTTGGTAGTATAGTTATAGAACACTGTGAGAAACGGTATTTATGTTTTAGAGAGAGGTAATTTCTCACTCAATAATTATCAGACTTTAGACACGTAGCCTTTTGTCAGGAATCTGTGCAACTAATTTATATAGGGTGTTTTTCGTCCTTGTTCGCTTGCAACTTTGATGACCAATTGAGTTCAAATGTTCACAGATTTGTTATTATGCATGATGTTGAGATACACCAAGTGAGAATACTATGATTGGCAGTTACCAAATTTCAATGTGTTAAGTACCTTTAATTTGCCATCTCGGTGCGTTTTCTCTAAAACCTTTTCCGGTTGTGACTGAAAACAACTGAAATCTATACAAGGTCTAACAATCTGATTGTCAGGTCAAATGTAACAACAGATACACAACAACATCTTACCAAGTAAAACACATGTGATTACCTTTTTTCACAAAAACAAAAGGTCGTGGGTGCGAATCCCACCCGAGTAAAATGCCCGGTGTGGTTTTGTTTTCACATAGCCCGGAAAAGTTCTGAGTACACATCAGTGTATGAAAAAAAAACAAATAACATTTATCCCGGATGCAACTTTAACATTTTATTAAAGTAACATCTTCCATGGACATTTTTGATATAAATTTAATGGCAATGCCTTAACGCTAACTTACGATCTGGTCATCCACGACGGCAGAGTTCCCCTGTGCCAAAGAAGTACCATTGCGATAATCACGATGAGAAACATTAGTGCTAAAATGACTCCTAGAATGATGGTCGCCAAAGCTGGTGGTGTGGAGGTTGTTGCCAAGGTCACGGGTGCTGTCACCTTTGGGGTCACAGATGCGGTCGCCTTTGGGGTCACAGATGCTGTCGCCTTTTGAGTCACATATGCTGTCTCATGAGTCACGGATGTAGTTTCATGATGAGTCACGGAATCCGATGTTGTCTCAAGTTGAGTATTGGGTGTTGTCTCATGAGTGGTCACATAACCAGTTGTCGCATCGTCTGTTGTCGCAGGATCCGTTGTCGCATCATGCGTTGTTTGACTGGTTGTCGCCACTTCTGTTGTCACAGGATCCGTTGTCGTCCCCTGTGTAGTGGTAGCAGGGTCTGTTGTCGCCCCCTGTGTAGTGGCAGAGTCCGTTGTCGTCCACTGTGTAGTGGCAGGGTCTGTTGTCGCCCCCTGTGTAGTGGCAGAGTCCGTTGTCGTCCACTGTGTAGTGGCAGGGTCTGTTGTCGCCCCCTGTGTAGTGGCAGAGTCCGTTGTCGCCCACTGTGTAGTGGCAGGGTCTGTTGTCGCCCCCTGTGTAGTGGTAGAGTCCGTTGTCGCCCACTGTGTAGTGGCAGGGTCTGTTGTCGCCCCCTGTGTAGTGGTAGAGTCCGTTGTCGCCCACTGTGTAGTTGCAGGGTCCGTTGTCGCCCCCTGTGTAGTGGTGGCAGTGTCCGTTGTCGCCCCCTGTGTAGTGGCATGCTCCGTTGTCGTCACCACTGTGGTGGTAGAATCCGTTGTCGCCCCCTGTGTAGTGGCAGCTGATGCAACATGCCAGCTTGTCCATGATCCTCCAGTCAAGATGGCGAAGAAAACGAAGTACAGGGTTGTGGGTATCGTCTGCCCCATGATGGTACCAGAACTTGTTTCCGTGTTCGTGTGCAGTGAAACTGACTTATATAAGTGATCAAAGTTGTTGTCGCCGTTGTTGAACTGCACGGTTCGTTGTTGAACTGCACGGTTCAACAAGTTGTGACAAACTTTTGTTTAATTTGCAAAACACATAAATAGCGTGTTTTTGGACGACAGCCTGCGACTGTGAGTTATACCTCGTAAAGTTATATAGTGAGTCCATTGCGATATTTAACAAAAATTGTGTGTCCATCAGCAAAGAACGTAATCTTACCCCGATGCACGATAGTTTCAAAGTCAACCAACGTTTTCTGCTCATACAAATGAGCAAAAGACTATAACGGCAAATTACCTGAATGACGTCACACCTGAAGCAGACAAACTAACACAAATTGTGATTTTGAACACCTAAATTTCCGATTTCTGCAAATGAAAAATACGAAAGGAAATCGGTTGTCCATCAGTTCCGAATTCGTATACACACGCTTATCTCAAAAGAGATCTTAACGTATAGCAATAATGTGTACGTTATTGAAACCGATAGTCTTCTGGACTTCTTTTTTATAATGATCAATGGAAAATACATGCATGCATCATAACACATAGAAATCAAAGGAAAACGTTGTTCCAATGCCAACTGCAGACCGGCCACGAGACATTGGCTGTGTTGATGACCTGAAAAGTACAATACAGCAGTTCCCGCAATCCCGAATCATTAGAGCACTGCAACAACACGGAAGTAGCAAAGTTACCATCCACGTTTCCACTTCTGAGCTTGGTCTAGTAACTTGTTTAACTTCTACTTCTTTTAAGAAGGTTAACACATTTGTACAAGTCTTATTCCCTCCTACGTGGTGGCATGCGGATCGCCACGATAGGCCCTACATATTGTATTGTTATTCAAATAAGTTAAAAGGGACATCCCCGTATATTCAAGAGAAAGGACGAGACTTAAGTCACGAGTTTTTGTCTTCGTGTGGACAACGAAAATGGCCTTGATTTATTTATAGTATCTCGTCATGCATTAGAGCCACTGGACACCTTTGGTTATTGTCAAAGACCAGTCTTCTCACTTGGTGTATCTCAACATAATGCACAAAATAACACACCCACTAAAAATTTGAGCTCAATTGGTCAATTGGCCGTCGAAGTTAAGAGAGTGGAAGAAAAAAACACCCTTGTCACACGAAGTTGTGTGCTTTCAGATGCTTGATTTCGAGACCTCAAAATCTAATTTTGAACAAATATTCTAGTGGAAAATTACTTCTTTCTCGAAAACTACGTTACTTGGGAGGAAGCCGTTTCTCACAATGTCTTACTATCAACAGCTCTCCAAGATTTTGAGAAAGAAGTTATTGCTCACTAAAATATTTGAATTCGATTTCGAGACCTCATAATCAGATTCCGAGGTCTCAAAATCAAGCATCTGAAAGCACGCAACTTGTGCGACAAGGGCGTTTTTCTTCCATTATTCTCTCATTGAGCTCAAATTTTCACACAGGTTTGTTATTTTGCGCATATGTGGAAATACACCAAGCGAGAAGACTGTCTTTGACAATTATAGTGTCCAGTGCCTTTAAAGTGAGGGTCGAGTTGAAAAGGGAGCCACAACGAGAAAGTATTGTAATAATACTTTCCTGTGGTACTTTCCTGAGTAGCCCCATCCCCCCCCCCGTACCAATGTAAAATGTGCCAATATAGCTAAGCTAACTTGCTCAAATGTTGAATAAAATGCCCAACTCTTGACTGATCTTCTAACTCCTCTCCATTGTTGTTCTTCACAGTATTCCTGTTGCCATTTCAATCTTATAAATATTCTCATCTTGTTCTCTATGCTCCCATATTCCGCCTCATTGTGTATCACCCTCCACCATGCCACACAGTAGGCCCTTGCTCAAGGTGTTGAATAAGATGCTCAACTCTTCACTGATCTTCTAACTCCTCTCCATTGTTGATCTTCACAGAATTCCTGTTGCCATTTCAATCTTATAAATATTCTCATCTTGTTCTCTATGCTCCCATATACCGCCTCATTGTGTATCACCCCCACCATGCCACTATAGGCCCTGACAGCGCTAAACACCGTTCATGGTGGAGCCACTGATTTCGTTATCTCCAATAACTGAAATAAAGAATAAGTTCAGGCCTAATATATAGTTTGATTTTATTTGTCAACATTATCTTGTTACTATTTAATTTGTAACAAACAGAAAAGCAAAACTGTCCATTTCCCACACCGGGAATCGAACCCGGGCCACGGCGGTGAGAGCGCCGGATCCTAACCACTAGACCATATGGGATGTGAACGATCATCTTTGCTTCGTGATACTATTTATATAAATTTTAAGATTCAAAACGATTCAAAGTCATGTTTTTTTTATAATTATTTTAATTTTGATGTTTTTTGTGTGTTTTTTAAGTGCATTCTTGATGTGGATTGTCAATAGTAAACTAGGATTTAGACCTTTACACTATCGTATTTAAGCTCGTCCCCACAGCTGTACGTTAGTCTTCTATGAAACACTGTGATGCCAGCCTGGGGTCGATCATTGTCAAATCAAACGAGGTTACGTTTTTTCAGCTCAAAGAGATCTAGTCTAGCCTCGCTTTCGGAAATCTTCATTACCAAGATGGCGGCGACCATGGAGTTGTTATTCATTTGTTTTCGAAGAGTATTGCACCAAACCAACGAAGGTTGCATCACAGATTATGTGTAAATAGTTGAAGTTCAGTATCAGAGTTTCACTAGATTACGGTGAAATCATCTGATAAGTCCAGAGCCCCAAAGTATGGCTACCGCGACGGGGATAGCCGACTCAGCTCAGTGGATGTGCGTTAACGAAGAATCGTTGTTTCTGCACGACGGATTAATTCGCGTCACCGATCTAGTCCAACTTCCTCGAGATGTCTCCACCTCGAGCGAAACGGACAGAGAAAATGAAGTGGTTTCCTTCGATACCAAGGACCCTGCAGAGCTTACGGACAGACTCCTGTCCGTTTGCGGGACGAATAACAACGCCTATGCCTACTCCAGACTTCTTGAGTACAGGCTGAACGCTTTGAAGGGGCTTTGGAACGCCCACCGGCAAATCAACAGCAACATGGAGCAGATAGAAAAAGAAGCCTCAAGCCACGAAGAGTCTATCTCCTTGCTCAAGAAGCAGGGATTATGGCAGCAGCCGGAGCAGGTGTCGTTTTCCAGTCGCGTAGGTCTCCTTCTTGTTTTCCCCTTGTTGAAATCGCAGAAGAAACAGGACCCCGAACTCTGCGGAGAGACGGCCAAACTGCTGTTGAATTGCCTTCGTGATTGCCCGCCCCTCAGTCTAACTAAAGAGCCGGGAGATTGCCTGGAAGGATTGGAGAGCTTGTTGTGTTCTTGGCTGACCGAGGGCAGCAGATTGTTGGATTCCGAGGTTGACGATGAGACGAACCAGGAAATGAGATCACAGCAGCAGAATCTGGCAGCTGCTCTTGTGGCGTTAGCTTGTGCAAGGTAGTCTTTTGATAACGTAATTTTTAAGACTCTTGTGCAACACAGTCACAATGCTCTATCAAATTACTGTATATGATTTTGTACTTGTAATGTTTTCTTTTCTTATTTCTTTTTACATTTCGGAAGAAGTTGTTTTGTTTTGTTGTCCAGCTTTAAAGGCAGTGGACATATTGGTATTTACTCAAAATAATTATAAGAATTAAACATTACATGGTAATGAGTAATGGGGAGAGGGTGATAGTATAAAACATTGTGAGAAATGGCTCCCTCTGAAGTAACGTAATTTGATTGCGTGACCTCAGGTTGAGAATTTGAGGTCTCGAAATCAAGCTTCTGAAGTGAAAGCACACAACTTCGTGTGACAATGGTGTTTTTTCTTTTGTTATTAACTCACAACTTTGACGACCAACTGAGCTCGAATTTTCACAGGTTTGTTATTTTCTGCATATGTTGAGATCCATGTACACGAGTGAGAAGACAAGTCTTTGACAACTACCATTAGTGTCCGGTTAATGAGAATTGAATTTGCTCTTGCATTTTACCCAATATGAAGTTGTCCTGTATTCTTCATCAAAATGTTTTATTTTACACCGGTCCAATTTTAGGGGTTCAACGTCAACTATAATTCACACCATCCACCTCTTGCAAAGACACCAAGGTAACTTGGGCTCTCTGCCAGTCGCTGACATCCTGCACAAGTTGCTGAGGTTGGAGGGAGGGCCAGGCTGTACATCGTCGCTCCTCGGCAGTAAGCACATGGTGTGCTGGGGATTTGAGGATCTGCTTAGCGACGGGGGGAAGAATGGTGACGAGAAAGAAAAAGAGAAAGGTAATTGCACTTTTTTTTCATTTTTCATGCAAGTTGATCTCAAACCACCTAAGAAAGCCACTCTCGGAATGGGGCAACAAGATGAAAACATTTAGGATGAAAATAACTTCGGAAAGCTGAAAGAAGAAACTGATGTTCTTTTTAAAAGTCTAGATTGCAGGGTGAAGGGAAATATGCACAAGGCAAGCAGTTTTAAAGAGATGCAGAACATAAACAAATCATGCTTCAATATAAACTTTATGGTAAATAAACCCACTTTGTTTAACCCTTCAGATACTACAGATATAGGAAGGAGTCTTGCTTGTGACGGCCGATTCCTATACACTACTAGTTCACATGGCAAGGGATTGGCCAAATTTGGCTCTGGACTTGGTGGCACTTTGAGGTAATGTCAGAGAGTGGTATTTTTAATTGAATTGAATTGAATCATACTTGTTTTTACAAATTGCAACCCACCCCAAAACAGGTCACAATATTAGAACATTGGTTTGAAGAAGCTTGGAGATGAAAGAAAACTGCATTGCCGTCAGGAGAACGAAGTATCAGACCTGAATAATTACCCAAATGTTTTGGGGTTGATTTTATCTCTCTGCCGAAGATGTAGTGACAATGATTGTAATGATTTATGTTATACAGGGGCTTCATTTATGCCAAGCGTCAAGATCTCGGCCAGGGCTGGGTCGCTCATGGAGAAGACTGCCTGATTCACAGAGCATTAGACACTGACGGGCATCCTGATCAGCTGTGTACCCTACTTGATCAACGAACCCTCAAGGTAGGTCATAATTGCAGGGTGTTTTAAAAACTATAGTATTAATATTATAAAATCAACTGTTGAAGTGTCTTGTACTATAAACAGCTCCTTGTCATCTGGGTAAAAAAAAAGAAATTTTGGGGTCTTTCTGAACTTTGTGCAACCACTGCACCCAAATCGGTTCACACTTGACTTAATAACACACAGTGGCCATATCTGACTTCATGGGTCCACACCTGGGTTATGAGAAGCAATTGATCAATATCTTTACTTGAAGGCAGGGTAAACTTTAGTTAATTGTCAAAGACCAGTATCCTGACTTGGTCACGGTGTATCCCAAGATATGAATAAAATAACAAACCTGTGATAATTTGGAGGTTCAATTTGTCGTTGAAGTTGCAAGAAAATAATGAATAATGTAAAAAAAAAAACCTTGTTGCATAGAATTGTGTACTTTCAGATACCTCTGTAAAGGGTTCATGCCTGAAGCCCTCCTCAGTTTCAATTTTTCAGATGTTGAAAAAAATAGTGAGACCCCCCCTACATCAAGCTAGACAGATCAGTTGGTAGAGTGCTGGCAATGGAAGTCGTTGCTTCACATCCCATTCTAGTCAATTTGTCTTTGTTCAACCCAACTTGTTTTTAAATTTACACAGTTAGTTTCCCTTCTGGTTTATAACACGATATTATTATTTATGTTGAATATCTTTCGTACTTCCTCAGACGGAATCTCATGTTGAGGTGCCGCCAAGTCTTCGTCTAACGACCAACCGTGTGACCATAGCACTCCAGTCTGACGGTACCCACTTCTACTGGATATGGTGCATTGTGGGAGCCGACAAGAGTGGAAAGGGACAGCCAGTCTGCATGGACGTTTTTAAACTGCAGGTTTGTGAATAGCAATCAAAACAATTTTAACTCAGATGCGCTGACCAGTTGCTAATGACCGATTTAAATCCCTTCAGAAAAAGATTTGTAAATAAAAAAATAAAGATTGCATGAACACACAGTTTTCAGAATGGGAAAGAGGACTTTTGAGGGTGCTTTTGTTAAAAACTAAATTCGAAGAAATAATTTTTGACTCAACGAGACAACATTTATTTTAGCATGTACAACAGATTTATGCGATTCCTGAAAACATTGCTCTGTGATTTTCACTTTTTTATTTTTTTAACTAGATGACTTATGAAGCTGAAACTTCTACAGGTTAACGATATTACATTCATTCACAGTAGGGAGTAGGAATTTATGTCATGGCCAAAAACTTGATCTACAAAAAGTATCAACACCCTTCAAGATTGATTACCAAACATATACATTTCCTTTAATAAGGTTATTTCTTTGCTTGTGTAGGAGGAGGATGGTACCATCCATGCCCAGCCCATCGGGTCTCGCATCATTCTGTCCCGGAAGGACGAATCACTTAAAGTCGTTGGTGACCCTCTGCTGACCAGACTACGTACCTACAGGTACAGCACTGCAGCTACTCTGGCCATGCTGACTGGTCAGACCAACACCAATGGCTCAACTAAAGAAGACACATGTAAGTTTCTATGCAACAAACAAACTATTGCTTTTGAAAAAGAAATAACTTTTACCCAAATTTCATAAAGTCATTCAGCAGAAAAGATTTGCTAAACAATTGTTTTTCTCTGCAAGAGTTAATGTTGTAGGCCAGACTTTGGCCAAGATAAAATTTGTTTTCTGAAAGAATTTTGACAGGTGGTGCTATTTAAAAAGGGGCAAAAATACAAAATCTGTTGGGATTCTAAAAAATGAAGTAGTAAAAACTGAGAAAATATAAAATTAGCTGTTGCAAACTGCTTACCAACCAAAATGACATAAACATGCAGAAACAAAAAGTTAGTTGCCTAAAGTTTTGACCATAGCAGAGTACTTCTCGTAGGCTAGGGATTTAGCCTTCAAGACAGGCTCTGCTAGGGTCAAAACATCAGGCTACTAATCATTTGTTTTGTTTTAATAGATTGGTTTGTTAACAAAAATCTTGGTTTTTTTTTGTGATCTTAGCCCTACTTTACTGTAAAATTTCATACCTTTGTTACTTTTTTTAAAACTCATTTTAACCCTTCCTGCAGCGACCACAAGCTGTGGTCTCACCCTGAAGCTTCTACGCAAGACACCGATCTTCACTTGCGGCAACAGCGTCGTGATGCTAACTGCGCCCCCTGGAGGCAACAACAACTCATCCTCGCGATCCATCTTTAACGCAGGCTCAGGTCTGTCAGCAACACGAAGTGAGCCCTCTAAGTTTGAATTGTGTAAATGCCAAAAAGGCAGATCGTAATATTTTTGTCCCTTTTTTTTCCGAATACTTACAATAACAAAAAATAATCAGCAGGGTTCCAATTTCAAAATGCTTTTAAGCAGAAAATAATGCTTAGCAAATTTCTTTGCTGAGCAAAACGTGAATTGAGAGCCAGTGGCAGCAATATACACTTGATGAAATTTTTGGCCGGTATTTTTTCTGTGCTTAGCAATTTTTTTGTGCTTACAGGCTTTAAGAAATTGATCCCTGGTTAACAATTTTATGACGACCCCAGTAAACTCCTCGGCACTGTGCGGCCATTTTCCAAAATGTGACGAAACAAGATGAGTAAAACATCCCCGCCTGCATCCTTTTTGGGGGCTGCATCCTTTTTGTTTAACTAATTTTTATTTCCGATTTTTCATAAAATAAAAAAATTTAATTAATAAAATGTGGGTTTTTGTTCCTTTTTTTTTAATCCATCCTTTCAAAAGGACTGACCTAGGGGCTTTTCCCAAATCTAACGTGATGCTCTAGAACATGTGTAACCGTCTGTTTCATAAAACAAATTAGTGAATGCCTACCTGCGAATCTTTTTAGTGTAATAATCTTACCTGTTAAACTGCGTCCTCATGCAACAAATAGGTATAAAATAAGTTTGCAGTGGGTTCAAACTGTGGCCTGTTTCATTTGAAATACTTAGCGGCCATCTTGGGGAAAAAAAAATATATGAAAAAAGCCCTCATCCTCCTCTTTTTGGAAAAATCCAGACTATCAACTGGTATTTTTTTTATTTGGCCTTATGTTCTCAAAGTAATTTTCAAGTTAATTGGTGTTCAAACAAGATATATAACACAGTCCTCTGTCTCTCAACAGCCCTAGGTACAAATCTTTGCTTCAGCGCTAAAGATGGAGGCTTCACCACCCGAGTGGATTTTGTGGATGCACCGACCTGCTCCGTTGCCAGGGGATCTCCCATTGTGGGACTAGGTAGGTACATCATCATCATAAAGGCTGTGTTCATCCAGTGTAAGATGTAGCCCTCCTCATGTAAATGACATTCATTAATATTTCTTGTAGTTCTGGTCCATGTTGTTCCATCATATATCCTGATGTCATCTCTCCATCTTCTTCTCTGTCTACCTCTTTTCCTTTTCCCTGTCCTTGGTTGCCATCCGTTATTCTTGTTTCCCATCTACTGTCATTTCTTTTGGCAGTGTGTCCAGCCCATCCCCATTTAGCTTGTTATAAGGTCCTTGTGATGTATAAGAACTCAGTATCGTTATTATTTATTTGTTTATGATTTGTATATAAGCCTTTGAGGAAGACTCTGCTAGGGCCCAAACGTCAGGCCATTAACCATTTTTTGCATTTATACCACAGGTCATTTTGGTTGGTAAGCAGTTTGCAACAGCTAATTATATTTTCTCATTTACACATGTTTTAGCATTCATCTTTAGGTAACTTGAAGTATTTTTGACTTTGAAACTTTTCAGGAGTGTGTTTTGACGCAACCAACAACTTCATCTGGACGTGTTCTAGTGACTGGGTGGACCAGTGGCATAACCCAGGCTTGAGGGCGCCACATCATGTTGGTGCGCAGATGGGAATGGAACCAGCGCTGGAACCTGTGCCTGATGGTAATCCTACTTTTCACGAAGACATGATGTGATAGTCTAGTTTGGAAAAGTGTTCATATTTTATAAGTGTTCAAATACAGCAGTTTGGTAATTTGGTGACCGATCTCTTTTTTAATGCACACTGTTGGTAATTACTCAAAACAATTGTTGGCGTGGAAACTTACTTTGTAACAAGCAATGGAGAGCTGTTGATAGTATACAAAATTGTGAGAAAGACTCCCTCTGAAATATGAAGTTTTTGAGAAAGAGGTAATATCTCACTCAAATAGTCAAAGATTTCAGGCCTGAAGCCTTTTTTTAGGCATCTGAAAGCACACAAATTTGTGCAAAATCAGTGTTGTTCCTTTCAATATTCTCTTGCAACTTCAATGACCAATTGAGTCCAAATTTTCACAGGTTTGTTATTGTATGCATATGTTGGGATACATCATGTTAGAATACTGGTCTTTGACAATTACCAAAAGTGTCCATTGCCTTTAAAGGGAAGGTTTACGTTTGGCACTCTTAAATTTATTAGCAATAGAAATACCAACAACCCTGACCCTCCGTTTCTTCAGATTCCATGATCTTGATTCCCGGTATCGTCAAGATGCTCCTGCATCACGTCGGTAGCAACTGCTGCCACCGTATCCACAGCGACATCCTGCAGTCCTCCCTGGGCCAGATGCTGATGAGACAACGCACCCTGGATGTGGTCCATCTCAGGAGGGTTTGTGACATCCTTGAGAAGGCACTGAAGGAGGAGGACCAACCGGCTGCCCAGTGCATGTTCATCGTACTACAGGTTAGCTTTACCTCTCTAAATTTTCCTACAATTTCTAAGGGTATGAAAAGCTGCTAAGCAAAGGAATTTGCTCAGCACAGGTGAAAATTTAATTAGATGTTAAATTAGGCAATAAGAGTTCGGTAAAAACCAGGGCCCAATTTCATGGAGCTGCTTAAGCAAAAAAAATCCTTGCTCAGTAAAATAAGATTACTGGCCAAGACTCCACTCAATTCTTATGCTTAGTAAACAGTAGCTAAATACCCGCCACAAGCAAAGTATATGGCATGAAATTTTGGCCAGTAACATGTGTAAAATAAAGAAGCTATTTTTTTGCTGAAGCAGCTCCATGAAGTTGGGCTAAGGTTGGTGGCCGGCTGCTGTTAGGAGACAGTCTTCACTGGCTTGGCCGGTGTTTATTTAAAAGCAACTAGACACCAAGGCCAACCAAGGTCATTACCAAACAGTCCTAACAGTGAAGGCCAGTGCCCAATATCATATAGCAGCTTAAGCAGAAAATATTGCTTACAAGTTTTCTGCTGAGCAGAAATAAGCAGCATACCAGTCACAAATTGTACGTGTGACATATTATTTTTGTTTTTTTCTCCAGGTGCTGTTCAAGTGTCATACATTTCGGTCGTCTAAGAAAGAGGACATTGATTGTCTGCATCATGCAGGGTGAGTCACTTAAGAATAAAATGTCTTAAAGGGTCTGGGTACTTTTTATACAACACAAAACACAAACATCCACAGATTTACATTAAACTTAGAGGGTTTGAAAATAATTATGGTAGAAATTTTCCCTTTAAATATTACTTGCTGTATCTCTGTAGTCTTTGAGAAAAGAGTAAAACAATATTTGGGTTGATGTGTCATTAATTTCAGAGCCCTTGCGTGGCAGGTTCTGGTCGAATCTAAGGGAACCGTGCAGCTTGAAGGACTGCAGAGAGAGGCATGCAACACTATCATGTAAGTAGGATTTGAAACTTTGCATGGTGGAAATTTGATATAGTAAGGTTTGCAGTAACACCATGTAATGATAATCTCTAATTGAGTTGGGGTGGTTCTGAAAATAACCGTAGGTTTCAACTCAACGTTTTGATCAGTATGCTCTGATCGTCTTCTTGAGAAAGCTATTGGTATGTAAGTCAATGTCAGCATATGCTGATGTTTATGTTAGTATTGGTTTCTTTAAGGTGCAAATTGATCTTCGGGTTTTTTTAAGGTGCCAGTTTCAGGTATTTTCACAATTTTCAGGGTAAACTGATCATACTGTAGGGTGAAAACTAAATGTTAAGTAAGTCCTGCTCTATGGCTGTGGTCTATGAACAAACGTCTTGAAAAGAGGCCAAATGGGAAAGTCAAATGGAGCAGAAGGTGAAGCTTAGATTCTTCTTCACAACAGCGGAGTTAGTCCTGCTTTATAGCTGTAAGGTGTGGATGTTGACCAAACGTCTTGAGAAGAGACTAGATGGGTGAGACTTAAGTAAGCAAATTATTTCTAAAATATTGACTCGTTGGTATAAAAAGATTTTTTGTTGGTCCACTTTCTAGAGCTGGACTGACCGTCCTGTACCGCACCAACGAGGAGCAGAACTCCCTGATGCATCGTCTGCTGCTTGAAGGGGAGGCTAACCCAGCCCTCGGAAGGCTACGTGACCTCATTCTAGGGGTCATAGGTCAACTACTGCGACTGGAAGGGGACGAGAAAGATCTCTCTGGGAGGTAAAAGGAAGTTTTCTTTTTCGTAAAATGGGGCTCTGCAGCTCAATTGAAGTTTCCAATAGTTAGTGTCCTTTTTAAACACCTCAAGTTAAAAGGTGGGTTGGTTTTTTGTTTTGTTCATGCCTCGTGTTATTATTTTTTCATTAGTGTTAAGACAAGGTCGGACGCCCACTTTAAGGTGGAGGCTACACTAAACTGATTTGGGCTATCGACCCCAATCAACTGCCAACTAAGCATGTTGCCCCCTCCTTCTAGGTCTGAAACAGGAATACCTCTTCTTTATAGTCTGCAAGGATGTAGGCATGGGTATCATCCACTAGGATCCTGGCCGTATGAGTAGAATGCACTACTCTTCCCAATAAATGGTTAAGTTTCTTGCTCAAAGGTACAGGTGTCTTTACCTGGATTCAAACCCAAACTCTGCTGCTGATAACACTAAAGCTTGGGCTTGGTGAACTAAACCACCAGAAATGCCACGAAATGCTAGAAAAACTTTAATTTGTAAGATGAAAGGTAATGTTTTCAAATTGTGAATAACAGTATGGTTTCTTTTTGTGGTTTTTTTTTTCTCTTTTTTTATCAGATTAAAAGATGAGCTGGTTCACTTGATCCTGAAGATCTCTGTGAAAGAGGCCTGTGTGTTGCTACGTCGATGCCAGCAGGACACCAGTGAGGAATTTGAAGACATCATATCCACAGTGCCAGTGAGTCACTCTATAATTTAGGAGATATGGGCGAACTTATGAATGAGTAAACTTTTTAAATCATATTCTTTCAAAGTATTCACTTTTGTCAACATGATTTAATAACAATAAAAGTAACAACATTTGTAGAGCGCTTTAATGTGTATAACCAGACTAAGGGTGCGTTCGATAAGCTTCCCTGGGTCGACCCCGCAGTGCTCACTCGGGTGAGCCCCTGACAAGAGCTAATCGCACGATCATACTGGCCCTCTTGTGGTGATGTCATGAACCTCAGGTCACCCCCAAGTGGCCCACTCCACAAGCAGGGCACTGGGGGGCTGACTCGGGTGAGCCCCTGGAATGACGTCAAAGCTATTCGAACGCCACGGGGGCAGATCGGGGTCGGCTCAGGGAAGCTAAACGAACGCACCCACAGATTGACAAAACAGATTTGAAAATATCCAATGAAGGTGCGGCTTGAAAGTGAGTGGGTAGCTTGTTCTGAAGTGTCGGAGCTATGACTGAGAAAGCAGGATCGCCTTTGGAGGGTTACTTTCATAGCACATTGTGAAATATTCTGAAGTACGAAAATGAGTCACTCGTTGCACGGCCCACTTTCAAATCAAATTATATTTTTTGTACTTGCCCCGCCAGGTCGCCTCTCCTTGCCTGCAATACATGATGGCCCTACAGATCAACCTCCTTCGTGACGGAGCCCTATGCAACTCCAAGCCTGAGGAGAGTTCCCCCCTACTGATGGCCGAGGAACAGCCCAACCTAGAGGAGCTTCAGCACTCCATACTCAACCTTGCCTCAAAGGTGTTCACCGGATGTGAAGAGGTTAGCCGTGGCACTAAATATATTTATTTTTCTTGTGAGGTTGAACAGAGACAAATTACGACAGCAGGATTTGAACCTCAACCTCGGGATAAATTCGCTGGTGCTCCACCAACTGAGCTATCTACCCCTTATGTTGGTGGTCTCCTTATATTGTCAATATCTTTGTTGGTGGGTGCCAGTCAGAAGCCATACAACCGCTAATTGCCGTGTAGCCAGGGATCACACCCAAATTACGATACAACCTGGGAAGCGGCAGCCAGCGGATCACCTTAAGGGGATGCAACTATTTATTTCAAATGTCGAGTAATAAACTGCAGTGGAAACTGGCTGGGTAAAGTTTAAATAATTTTGGGTTGAACAAATAAAAATGAAACACCCTGAAGCTTTACAATTAAATAATGTTGATAAAAATACAAAGACTATGTTCCATTACTTGAAAGTAAAATGAAGCCTTTATACTTTTTTAAGAACATGGATTTTCAAGAGATGTACCTACGTCATGAACTAATTTTGGTTACCAACCTGTTTCCGCGTAGCTCTTGGAAATTGTTTACATCAGTGAACTTTACGTCCGATACTTGTTTCCAAGACGCACCCTTTGTGTATTTTGTCCCGTTTTATCTTTTTATAGTTCTTCCTTTCTATTTTCCAAATTTATCTTGTGTTTTTTATCGTAAGATGCACACTGGAAAACAATTTTAATATTTTGTATTGAGTTGTTTATATTCAATTGAAATTGAACTGAAATTGAACTTGAAAAAAGGTACATTTTTGAATAATTTTCAACTTGCTCTGACTCATGTAGGTTTTAGAAACTCTCATCCAGTCCTGCCAGTCCATCTCAAACTCAGACCTGAGCGACCGTGACTCACGTCTACAGGGTCTTGAGCGAGTCATCAAGGGGACTATGCTGGGACATCTCATGCCGATACTCATCACGGCACTGACTCATGAGAACCTTCAGAGTTTGACTCTCGCTGACTCACTCATACCTCAAGTAGTTCAGCTGGTTATCCTCACTAGTCAGGTAAGAGTGGGTGCTGAGTTTTTAGGGATGGGGACTGGTGGCTGTTTGGACTGTATGTGGTCAATGTAATATGACATGGTTTCAGTACTATTTGAGTCTTCGTTGTCGTTTAAAACATAGACACTAACTTGACACTACTCACTTTCTTATTAAAATTTTTATAGGTTGGTCAAGTTTGGAATTTCATCGTTTAGAGGGCAAGGCCATTTTCATTTGCAAAGGGT